>NW_027227084.1:0-22299 GCF_037783145.1 Equus przewalskii
CTTGGCGGACACCGCGGAAACACCTGTCGGGCCGGCTGGAACCACATCTCAGACGTGCCAGAAACGTGTTCATGAGATGCTGGAACCACACCCCGAACAGACGGATACCACCAGCCAGAACCGCCTGAACCACCTGCTGAGCACGCCGGAACCACCTGCTCGACTCACCGGTACCACCTCCCTGACACGCCAAAAACACCTGCTGGGTATGCCAGAACCACTTGGCGGACACTCCGGAATCATCTGCCGGACATGCCGGAACCAGCTCTCAGACACACCAGAACCAAGTGCCGGAGACGCCGGAAGCACCTGCCGAGCATGCCGGAGCCACCTGCTCGACTCGCCTGAAACACCTGCCGGACACGCCAAAATCACCTGCCGGGTATGCCAGAACCACCTGGCGGACACTACGGAATCACCTGCCGCGCATGCCGGAACCACCTCTCAGACGTGCCGGAAGCACGTGCCAGACACGCCGGAAACACCTACCGGACAGACCGGAACCACCAGCCAAGAACGCCGGAGCCCCCTGTTCGACTCACTCGAACCACCTGCCGGACAGGCCAATATCAACTGCTGGCTATGCCAGAACCACTTGGGGGACAGTCCGGGATCACCTGCCAGCCATGGCGGAACCACCTCTCAGACGTACCAGAACCACCTGCCGGAGAAGCTGGAAACACGTCCTGGACAGACTGGAACCACGTGACGGCCATGCCTGAACCACCTGCCGAGCACGGCGGAACCAGCTGCCGGACACGCCAAAATCACCTGCGGGCTACGCCAGAACCACTTGGATGACTCTCCGAAATGACCTGCCGGGCATTTTGCAACCACCTCTCAGACGTGCCAGAAGCACGTGGCGGGAGAGTCCGGAATCACCTGTTGTGCATATGCAACCACCTCTGAGACGTACCAGAACCACGTGCCGTGCACGCCGGAACCACCTACCGGACAGACCGGAATCAACTTTTGGGCATGCCGGAACCACCAGTCAGATGTGCCAGAAACACGTGCCGGAGATGCCGGAAGCACCTGCCGAGCACGTCGCAACCACCTGCTCAACTCGCCTGAACCACCTGCCGGACACGCCAAAATCACCTGCCCGCTACACCAGCACCACTTCGGGGACAAGCCGGAATCACGTGAGGGGCATGCCGGCACAGCCTCTCAGACTGGACCTCGTGCCGGACACCACAGAACCACCTGACGGACAGACCGGAACCACCTGACGGACACGCCGGAACCACCGGCTCCACCCGCCGGAACGACCGTTGGTCATGCAAAATCACCTGCCGGCTACGCCGGAAACACTTGGCGAACACTCCGGAATCACCTTTCGGGCATGCCGGAACCACCTCTCAGATATGCCAGAACCACGTGCCAATGACCCCGGAAGCACCTGCCGAGCACGCCGGAACCACCTGCTCGACTCGCCAGAACCACCTGCCGGACACGCAGAAATCACCTGCCGGCTACGCCACAACCAGTTGGGGAACACTTCGGAATCACCTGCCGGGCTTGCTGGAACCACCTGCCGGTCATGCCAAAATCACCTGCCAACTACGCCAGTACCGCTTGGCGGACACTGCGGAAACACCTGTCGGGCCGGCCGGAACCACATCTCAGACGTGCCAGAACCATGTGCATGAGATGCTGGAACCACACCCCGAACAGACGGAAAACACCTGCCAGACCCGTCTGAACAACCTGCCGAGCACGCCGGAGCCACCTGCTCGACTCGCCGGAACCACCTACCTGACATGCCCAAATCACCAGCCGGGTATGCCAGAACCAGTTGGCGGACACTCCGGAATCATCTGCCGGACATGCCGGAACCAGCTCTCAGACACACCAGAACCAAGTGCCGGAGACGCCGGAAGCACCTGCCGAGCATGCCGGAGCCACCTGCTCGACTTGCCAGAAACACCTGCCGGACACGCCAAAATCACCTGCCGGGTACGCCAGAACCACCTGGCGGACACTCCGAAATAACCTGTCGCGCATGCCGGAACCACCTCTCAGACGTGCCGGAAGCACGTGCCGGACACGCCAGAATCACCTACCGGACAGACCGGAACCACCTGCCGAGCACGCCGGAGCCACCTGTTCGACTCGCTGGAACCACCTGCCGGACAGGCCAATATCAACTGCTGGCTATGCCAGAACAACCTGGGGGACGGTCCGGGATCACCTGCCAGCCATGGCGGAACCACCTCTCAGACGTAGCAGAACCACCTGCCGGAGAAGCTGGAAACACGTCCTGGACAGACTGGAACCACGTGACGGCCATGCCTGAACCACCTGCCGAGCACGGCGGAACCGCCTGCCGGACACGCCAAAATCACCTACGGGCTACGCCAGAACCACTTGGACGACTCTCCGAAATGACCTGCCGGGCATGTTGGAACCACCTCTCAGACGTGCCAGAAGCACGTGGCGGACAGTCCGGAATCACCTGTTGGGCATACGCAACCACCTCTGAGACGTACCAGAACCACGTGCCGTGCACGCCGGAACCACCTACCGGACGGACCGGAATCAACTTTTGGGCATGCCGGAACCACCAGTCAGATGTGCCAGAAACACGTGCCAGAGACGCCCGAAGCACCTGCCGAGCACGTCGCAACCACCTGCTCAACTCGCCTGAACCACCGGCCGGACACGCCAAAATCAGCTGCCCGCTACACCAGCACCACTTTGGGGACAAGTCGGAATCACGGGAGGGGCATGCCGGCACAGCCTCTCAGACTGAACCTCGTGCCGGACACCACAGAACCATCTGCCGGACAGACCGGAACCACCTGCCGGACACGCCGGAACCACCGGCTCGACCCGCCGGAACGACCGCTGGACATGCCAAATCACCTGCCGGCTACACCGGAAACACTTGGCGAACACTCCGGAATCACCTGCCGGGCATGCCGGAACCACCTCTCAGATAAGCCAGAACCACGTGCCAATGACCCCGGAAGCACCTGCCGAGCACGCCGGAACCGCATGCTCGACTCGCCAGAACCACCTGCCGGACACGCAAAAATCACCTGCCGGCTACGCCACAACCAGTTGGGGAACACTTCGGAATCACCTGCCGGGCTTGCTGGAACCACCTGCCGGTCATGCCAAAATCACCTGCCAACTACGCCAGTACCACTTGGCGGACACTGCGGAAACACCTGTCGTGCCGGCTGGAACCACATCTCAGACGTGCCAGAAACGTGTTCATGAGATGCTGGAACCACACCCCGAACAGACGGATACCACCTGCCAGAACCGCCTGAACCACCTGCTGAGCACGCCGGAGACACCTGCTCGACTTGCCGGAACCACCTAACTGACATGCCCAAATCACCAGCCGGGTATGCCAGAACCACTTGGCGGACACTCCGGAATCATCTGCCGGACATGCCGGAACCAGCTCTCAGACACACCTGAACCACGTGCCGGAGACGCCGGAAGCACCTGCCGAGCATGCCGGAGCCACCTGCTCGACTCGCCAGAAACACCTGCCGGACACGCCAAAATCACCTGCCGTGTACGCCAGAAACACCTGCCGGACACGCCAAAATCACCTGCCGGGTACGCCAGAACCACCTGGCGGACACTCCGAAATCACCTGTCACGCATGCCGGAACCACCTCTCAGACGTGCCTGAAGCACGTGCCGGACACGCCGGAATCACCTACCGGACAGACCGGAACGACCTGCCGAGAACGCCGGAGCCACCTGTTCGACTCGCTGGAAACACCTGTCGGACAGTCCATTATCAACTGCTGGCTATGCCAGAACCACCTGGGGGACGGTCCGGAATCACCTGCCAGCCATGGCGGAAGCACCTCTCAGACGTACCAGAACCACCTGCCGGAGAAGCTGCAAACACGTCCTGGACAGTCTGGAACCACCTGCCGGCCAAGCCTGTACCACCTGCCAAGCACAACGGAACAACCTGCCAGACACGCCAAAATCACCTGCGTGTTATGCCAGAACCACTTGGAGGACTCTCTGGGATGACCTGCCGGGCATGCCGGAACCACCTCTCAGACGTGCCAGAACCATGTGGCGGACAGTCCGGAATCACCTGCTGGGCATGCGCAACCACCTCTGAGACGTACCAGAACCACATGCCGTGCAGGCTGGAACCACCTACCGGACAGACCGGAATCACCTTTCGGGCATGCCGGAACCACCTGTCAGATGTGCCAGAAACACGTGCCGGAGACGCCGGAAGCACCTGCCAAGCACGTTGGAACCACCTGCTGAACTCGCCTGAACCACCTGCCGGACATGCCAAAATCACCTGCCGACTATGCCAGAACCACTTGGCGAACACTCCGGAATCACTTGCCGGGCATGCAGGAACCACCTCTCAGACATGCCAGAACCCCGTGCCAATGACCCCGGAAGCACCAGCCGAGCACGCCGGAACCACCTGCTCGACTCGCCAGAACCACCTGCCGATCACGCAAAAATCACCTGCCGGCTACGCCACAACCAGTTGGTGAACACTTTGGAATCACCTGCCAGGCTTGCTGGAACCACCTGCCGGTCATGCCAAAATCACCTGCCAACTACGCCAGAACCGCTTGGCGGACACTGCGGAAACACCTGTCGGGCCGGCTGGAACCACATCTCAGACGTGCCAGAAACGTGTTCATGAGATGCTGGAACCACACCCCAAACAGGCGGATACCACCTGCCAGAACCGCCTGAAACACCTGCTGAGCACGCCGGAACCACCTGCTCGACTCGCCGGTACCACCTCCCTGACACGCCAAAATCACCTGCTGGGTATGCCAGAACCACTTGGCGGACACTCCGGAATCATCTGCCGGACATGCCGGAACCAGCTCTCAGACACACCAGAACCAAGTGCCGGAGACGCCGGAAGCACGTGCCGAGCATGCCGGAGCCACCTGCTCGACTCGCCAGAAACACCTGCCGGACACGCCAAAATCACCTGCCGGGTATGCCAGAACCACCTGGCAGACACTACGGAATCACCTGCCGCGCATGCCGGAACCACCTCTCAGACGTGCCATAAGCACGTGCCAGACACGCCGGAAACACCTACCGGACAGACCGGAACCACCTGCCAAGAACGCCGGAGCCACCTGTTCGACTCGCTGGAACCACCTGCCGGACAGGCCAATATCAACTGCTGGCTATGCCAGAACCACCTGGGGGACAGTCCGGGATCTCCTGCCAGCCATGGCGGAACCACCTCTCAGACGTACCAGAACCACCTGCCGGAGAAGCTGGAAACACGTCCTGGACAGACTGGAACCACGTGACGGCCATGCCTGAACCACCTGCCGAGCACGGCGGAACCACCTGCCGGACACGCCAAAATCACCTGCGGGCTACGCCAGAACCACTTGGACGACTCTCCGAAATTTCCTGCCGGGCATGTTGGAACCACCTCTCAGACGTGCCAGAAGCACGTGGCGGACAGTCCGGAATCACCTGTTGGGCATACGCAACCACCTCTGAGACGTACCAGAACCACGTGCCGTGCACGCCGGAACCACCTACCGGACAGACCGGAATCAACTCTTGGGCATGCCGGAACCACCAGTCAGATGTGCCAGAAACACGTGCCGGAGACCCCGGAAGCACCTGCCGAGCACATCGCAACCGCCTGCTCAACTCGCCTGAACCACCTGCCGGACACGCCAAAATCACCTGCCCGCTACACCAGCACCACTTCGGGGACAAGCCGGAATCACGTGAGGGGCATGCCGGCACAGCCTCTCAGACTGAAACTCGTGCCGGACACCACGGAACCACCTTCCGGACAGACCGGAACCACCTGCCGGACACGCCGGAACCACCAGCTCGACCCGCCGGAACGACCGCTGGACATGCAAAATCACCTGCCGGCTACGCCGGAAACACTTGGCGAACACTCCGGAATCACCTGCCGGGCATGCCGGAACCACCTCTCAGATATGCCAGAACCACGTGCCAATGACCCCGGAAGCACCTGCCGAGCACGCCGGAACCACCTGCTCGACTCGCCAGAACCACCTGCCTGACACGCAAAAATCACCTGCCGGCTACGCCACAACCAGTTGGGGAACACTTCGGAATCACCTGCCGGGCTTGCTGGAACCACCTGCCGGTCATGCCAAAATCACCTGCCAACTACGCCAGTACCACTTGGCGGACACTGTGGAAACACCTGTCAGGCCGGCCGGAACCACATCTCAGACGTGCCAGAACCATGTGCATGACATGCTGGAACCACACCCCGAACAGACGGAAAACACCTGCCAGACCCGTCTGAACAACCTGCCGAGCATGCCGGAGCCACCTGCTCGACTCGCCAGAACCACCTACCTGACATGCCAAAAAAACCAGCCGGGTATGCCAGAACCACTTGGCGGACACTACGGAATCACCTGCCGCGCATGCCGGAACCACCTCTCAGACGTGCCGGAAGCACATGACAGACACGCCGGAAACACCTACCGGACAGACCGGAACCACCTGCCAAGAACGCCGGAGCCACCTGTTCGACTCGCTGGAACCACCTGCCGGAGGGGCCAATATCAACTGCTGGCTATGCCAGAACCACCTGGGGGACAGTCCGGGATCACCTGCCAGCCATGGCGGAACCACCTCTCAGACGTAGCAGAACCACCTGCCGGAGAAGCTGGAAACACGTCCTGGACAGACTGTAACCACGTGACGGCCATGCCTGAACCACCTGCCGAGCACGGCGGAACCACCTGCCGGACACGCCAAAATCACCTGCGGGCTACGCCAGAACCACTTGGACGACTCTCCGAAATGACCTGCCGGGCATGTTGGAACCACCTCTCAGACGTGCCAGAAGCACGTGGCGGACAGTCCGGAATCACCTGTTGGGCATACGCAACCACCTCTGAGACGTACCAGAACCACGTGCCGTGCACGCCGGAACCACCTACCGGACAGACCGGAATCAACTTTTGGGCATGCCGGAACCACCAGTCAGATGTGCCAGAAACACGTGCCGGAGGCGCCGGAAGCACCTGCCGAGCACGTCGCAACCACCTGCTCAACTCGCCTGAACCACCTGCCGGACACGCCAAAATCACCTGCCCGCTACACCAGCACCAGTTCGGGGACAAGCCGGAATCACGTGAGGGGCATGCCGGCACAGCCTCTCAGACTGAACCTCGTGCCGGACACCACAGAACCACCTGCCGGACAGACCGGAACCACCTGCCGGACACGCCGGAACCACCGGCTCGACCCGCCGGAACGACCGCTGGACATGCCAAATCACCTGCCGGCTACGCCGGAAACACTTGGCGAACACTCCGGAATCACCTGCCGGGCATGCCGGAACCACCTCTCAGATATGCCAGAACCACGTGCCAATGACCCCGGAAGCACCTGCCGAGCACGCCGGAACCGCCTGCTGGACTCGCCAGAACCACCTGCCGGACACGCAAAAATCACCTGCCGGCTACGCCACAACCAGTTGGGGAACACTTCGGAATCACCTGCCGGGCTTGCTGGAACCACCTGCCGGTCATGCCAAATTCACCTGCGAACTACGCCAGTACCACTTGGCGGACACTGGGGAAACACCTGTCGGGCCGGCCGGAACCACATCTCAGACGTGCCAGAACCATGTGCATGAGATGCTGGAACCACACCCCGAACAGACGGAAAACACCTGCCAGACCCGTCTGAACAACCTGCCGAGCACGCCGGAGCCACCTGCTCGACTCGCCAGAAACACCTACCTGACATGCCCAAATCACCAGCCGGGTATGCCAGAACCACTTGGCGGACACTCCGGAATCATCTGCCGGACATGCCGCAACCAGCTCTCAGACACACCAGAACCACGTGCCGGAGACGCCGGAAGCACCTGCCGAGCATGCCGGAGCCACCTGCTCGACTCGCCAGAAACACCTGCCGGACACGCCAAAATCACCTGCCGGGTACGCCAGAACCACCTGGCGGACACTCCGAAATCACCAGTCGCGCATGACGGAACCACCTCTCAGACGTGCCAGAAGCACGTGCCGGACATGCCGGAATCACCTACCGGACAGACCGGAACCACCTGCCGAGCACGCCGGAGCCACCTGTTCGACTCGCTGGAACCACCTGCCGGACAGTCCATTATCAACTGCTGGCTATGCCAGAACCACCTGGGGGACGGTCCGGAATCACCTGCCAGCCATGGCGGAACCACCTCTCAGACGTACCAGAACCACCTGCCGGAGAAGCTGGAAACACGTCCTGGACAGTCTGGAACCACCTGCCGGCCAAGCCTGAACCACCTGCCAAGCACAACGGAACAACCTGCCAGACACGCCAAAATCACCTGCGTGTTATGCCAGAACCACTTGGAGGACTCTCTGGGATGACCTGCCGCGCATGCCGGAACCACCTCTCAGACGTGCCAGAACCATGTGGCGGACAGTCCGGAATCACCTGTTGGGCATGCGCAACCACCTCTGAGACGTACCAGAACCACATGCCGTGCAGGCTGGAACCACCTACCGGACAGACCGGAATCACCTTTCGGGCATGCCGGAACCACCTGTCAGATGTGCCAGAAACACGTGCCGGAGACGCCGGAAGCACCTGCCAAGCACGTTGGAACCACCTGCTCAACTCGCCTGAACCACCTGCCGGACATGCCAAAATCACCTGCCGACTATGCCAGAACCACTTGGCGAACACTCCGGAATCACTTGCCGGGCATGCAGGAACCACCTCTCAGACATGCCAGAACCCCCTGCCAATGACCCCGGAAGCACCAGCCGAGCACGCCAGAACCACCTGCTCGACTCGCCAAAACCACCTGCCGATCACGCAAAAATCACCTGCCGGCTACGCCACAACCAGTTGGGGAACACTTCGGAATCACCTGCCGGGCTTGCTGGAACCACCTGCCGGTCATGCCAAAATCACCTGCCAACTACGCCAGTACCACTTGGCGGACACTGCGGAAACACCTGTCGGGCCGGCCGGAACCACATCTCAGACGTGCCAGAAACATGTGCATGAGATGCTGGAACCACACCCCGAACAGACGGAAAACACCTGCCAGACCCGTCTGAACAACCTGCCGAGCACCCCGGAGCCACCTGCTCGACTCGCCGGAACCACCTACCTGACATGCCCAAATCACCAGCCGGGTATGCCAGAACCACTTGGCGGACACTCCGGAATCATCTGCCAGACATGCCGCAACCAGCTCTCAGACACACCAGAACCACGTGCCGGAGACGCCGGAAGCACCTGCCGAGCATGCCGGAGCCACCTGCTCGACTCGCCAGAAACACCTGCCGGACACGCCAAAATCACCTGCCGGGTACGCCAGAACCACCTGGCCGACACTCCGAAATCACCTGTCGCGCATGCCGGAACCAACTCTCAGACGTGCCGGAAGCACGTGCCGGACACGCCGGAATCACCTACCGGACAGACCGGAACCACCTGCCGAGCACGCCGGAGCCACCTGTTCGACTCGCTGGAACCACCTGCCGGACAGTCCATTATCAACTGCTGGCTATGCCACAACCACCTGGGGGACGGTCCGGAATCACCTGCCAGCCATGGCGGAACCACCTCTCAGACGTACCAGAACCACCTGCCGGAGAACCTGGAAACACGTCCTGGACAGTCTGGAACCACCTGCCGGCCAAGCCTGAACCACCTGCCAAGCACAACGGAACAACCTGCCAGACACGCCAAAATCACCTGCGTGTTATGCCAGAACCACTTGGAGGACTCTCTGGGATGACCTGCCGGGCATGCCGGAACCACCTCTCAGACGTGCCAGAACCATGTGGCGGACAGTCCGGAATCACCTGTTGGGCTTACGCAACCACCTCTGACACGTACCAGAACCACGTGCCGTGCACGCCGGAACCAACTACCGGACAGACCGGAATCAACTTTTGGGCATGCCGGAACCACCAGTCAGATGAGCCAGAAACACGTGCCGGAGACGCCGGAAGCACCTGCCGAGCACGTCGCAACCACCTGCTCAACTCGCCTGAACCACCTGCCGGACACGCCAAAATCACCTGCCCGCTACACCAGCACCACTTCGGGGACAAGCCGGAATCACGTGAGGGGCATGCCGGCACAGCCTCTCAGACTGAACCTCGTGCCGGACACCACAGAACCACCTGCCGGACAGACCGGAACCACCTGCCGGACACGCCGGTACCACCGGCTCGACCCGCCGGAACGACCGCTGGACATGCAAAATCACCTGCCGGCTATGCCGGAAACACTTGGCGAACACTCCGGAATCACCTGCCGGGCATGCCGGAACCACCTCTCAGATATGCCAGAACCACGTGCCAATGACCCCGGAAGCACCTGCCGAGCACGCCGGAACCGCCTGCTCGACTCGCCAGAACCACCTGCCGGACACGCAAAAATCACCTGCCGGCTACGCCACAACCAGTTGGGGAACACTTCGGAATCACCTGCCGGGCTTGCTGGAACCACCTGCCGGTCATGCCAAAATCACCTGCGAACTACGCCAATACCACTTGGCGGACACTGGGGAAACACCTGTCGGGCCGGCCGGAACCACATCTCAGACGTGCCAGAACCATGTGCATGAGATGCTGGAACCACACCCCGAACAGACGGAAAACACCTCCCAGACCCGTCTGAACAACCGGCCGTGCACGCCGGAGCCACCTGCTCGACTCGCCAGAAACACCAACCTGACATGCCCAAATCACCAGCCGGGTATGCCAGAACCACTTGGCGGACACTCCGGAATCATCTGCCGGACATGCCGGAACCAGCTCTCAGACACACCAGAACCACGTGCCGGAGACGCCGGAAGCACCTGCCGACCATGCCGGAGCCACCTGCTCGACTCGCCAGAAACACCTGCCGGACACTCCAAAATCACCTGCCGGGTATGCCAGAATCAACTGGCGGACACTACGGAATCACCTGCCGCGCATGCCGGAACCACCTCTGAGACGTGCCGGAAGCACGTGCCAGACACGCCGGAAACACCTACCGGACAGACCGGAACCACCTGCCAAGAACGCCGGAGCCACCTGTTCGACTCGCTGGAACCACCTGCCAGACAGGCCAATATCAACTGCTGGCTATGCCAGAACCACCTGGGGGACAGTCCGGGATCACCTGCCAGCCATGGCGGAACCACCTCTCAGACGTACCAGAACCACCTGCCGGAGAAGCTGGAAACACGTCCTGGACAGACTGGAACCACGTGACGGCCATGCCTAAACCACCTGCCGAGCACGGCGGAAACACATGCCGGACACGCCAAAATCACCTGCGGGCTACGCCAGAACCACTTGGACGACTCTCCGAAATGACCTGCCGGGCATGTTGGAACCACATCTCAGACGTCCCAGAAACGTGTTCATGAGATGCTGGAACCACACTCCGAACAGACGGATACCACCTGCCAGAACCGCCTGAACCACCTGCTGAGCACGCCAGAACCACCTGCTCGACTCACCGGTACCACCTCCCTGACACGCCAAAATCACCTGCTGGGTATGCCAGAACCACCTGGCGGACACTCCGAAATCACCTGTCGCGCATGACGGAACCACCTCTCAGACGTGCCGGAAGCACATGCCGGACACGCCGGAATCACCTACCGGACAGACCGGAACCACCTGCCGAGCACGCCGGAGCCACCTGTTCGACTCGCTGGAACCACCTGCCGGACAGTCCATTATCAACTGCTGGCTATGCCAGAACCACCTGGGGGACAGTCCGGGATCACCTGCCAGCCATGGCGGAACCACCTCTCAGACGTAGCAGAACCACCTGCCGGAGAAGCTGGAAACACGTCCTGGACAGACTGGAACCACGTGACGGCCATGCCTGAACCACCTGCCGAGCACGGCGGAACCACCTGCCGGACACGCCAAAATCACCTGCGGGCTACGCCAGAACCACTTGGACGACTCTCCGAAATGACCTGCCGGGCATGTTGGAACCACCTCTCAGACGTGCCAGAAGCACGTGGCGGACAGTCCGGAATCACCTCGTGGGCATACGCAACCACCTCTGACACGTACCAGAACCACGTGCCGTGCACGCCGGAACCACCTACCGGACAGACCGGAATCAACTTTTGGGCATGCCGCAACCACCAGTCAGATGTGCCAGAAACACGTGCCGGAGACGCCGGAAGCACCTGCCGAGCACGTCGCAACCACCTGCTCAACTCGCCTGAACCACCTGCTGGACACGCCAAAATCACCTGCCCGCTACACCAGCACCACTTCGGGGACAAGCCGGAATCACGTGAGGGGCATGCCGGCACAGCCTCTCAGACTGAACCTCGTGCCGGACACCACAGAACCACCTGCCGGACAGACCGGAACCACCTGCCGGACACCCCGGAACCACCGGCTCGACCCGCCGGAACGACCGCTGGACATGCAAAATCACCTGCCGGCTACGCCGGAAACACTTGGCGAACACTCCGGAATCACCTGCCGGGCATGCCGGAACCACCTCACAGATATGCCAGAACCACGTGCCAATGACCCCGGAAGCACCTGCCGAGCACGCCGGAACCGCCTGCTCGACTCGCCAGAACCACCTGCCGGACACGCAAAAATCACCTGCCGGCTACGCCACAACCAGTTGGGGAACACTTCGGAATCACCTGCCGGGCTTGCTGGAACCACCTGCCGGTCATGCCAAAATCACCTGCCAACTACGCCAGTACCACTTGGCGGACACTGCGGAAACACCTGTCGGGCCGGCCGGAACCACATCTCAGACGTGCCAGAACCATGTACATGAGATGCTGGAACCACACCCCGAACAGATGGAAAACACCTGCCAGACCCGTCTGAACAACCTGCCGAGCACGCCGGAGCCAGCTGCTCGACTCGCCGGAACCACCTACCTGACATGCCCAAATCACCAGCCGGGTATGCCAGAACCACTTGGCGGACACTCCGGAATCATCTGCTGGACATGCCGGAACCAGCTCTCAGACACACCATCACCACGTGCCGGTGACGCCGGAAGCACCTGCCGAGCATGCCGGAGCCACCTGCTCGACTCGCCTTAAACACCTGCCTGACACGCCAAAATCACCTGTCGCGCATGCCGGAACCACCTCTCAGACGTGCCAGAAGCACGTGCCGGACAGTCCGGAATCACATGTTGGGCATGCGCAACCACCTCTGAGACGTACCAGAACCACATGCCGTGCAGGCTGGAACCACCTAACGGACAGACCGGAATCACCTTTCGGGCATGCCGGAACCACCTGTCAGATGTGCCAGAAACACGTGCCGGAGACGCCGGAAGCACCTGCCAAGCACGTTGGAACCACCTGCTCAACTCGCCTGAACCACCTGCCGGACATGCCAAAATCACCTGCCGACTATGCCAGAACCACTTGGCGAACACTCCGGAATCACTTGCCGGGCATGCAGGAACCACCTCTCAGACATGCCAGAACCCCGTGCCACTGACCCCGGAAGCACCAGCCGAGCACGCCGGAACCACCTGCTCGACTCGCCAGAACCACCTGCCGATCACGCAAAAATCACCTGCCGGCTACGCCACAACCAGTTGGTGAACACTTTGGAATCACCTGCCAGGCTTGCTGGAACCACCTGCCAGTCATGCCAAAATCACATGCCAACTACGCCAGAACCGCTTGGCGGACACTGCGGAAACACCTGTCGAGCCGGCTGGAACCACATCTCAGACGTGCCAGAAACGTGTTCATGAGATGCTGGAACCACACCCCGAACAGACGGATACCACCTGCCAGAACCGCCTGAACCACCTGTCGAGCACGCCGGAGCCACCTGCTCGACTCACCGGAACCACCTACCTGACATGCCCAAATCACCAGCCGGGTATGCCAGAACCACTTGGCGGACACTCCGGAATCATCTGCCGGACATGCCGGAACCAGCTCTCAGACACACCAGAACCAGGTGCCGGAGACGCCGGAAGCACCTGACGAGCATGCCGGAGCCACCTGCTCGACTCGCCAGAAACACCTGCCGGACACGCCAAAATCACCTGCCGGGTACGCCAGAAACACCTGCCGGACACGCCAAAATCACCTGCCGGGTACGCCAGAACCACCTGGCGGACACTCCGAAATCACATGTCGCGCATGCCGGAACCACCTCTCAGACGTGCCTGAAGCACGTGCCAGACACGCCGGAATCACCTACCGGACAGACAGGAACCACCTGCCGAGCACGCCGGAGCCACCTGTTCGACTCGCTGGAACCACCTGCCGGACAGGCCAATATCAACGTCTGGCTATGCCAGAACCACCTGGGGGACGGTTCGGGATCACCTGCCAGCCATGGCGGAACCACCTCTCAGACGTAGCAGAACCACCTGCCGGAGAAGCTGGAAACACGTCCTGGACAGACTGGAACCACGTGACGGCCATGCCTGAACCACCTGCCGAGCACGGCGGAACCACCTGCCGGACACGCCAAAATCACCTGCGGGCTACGCCAGAACCACTTGGACGACTCTCCGAAATGACCTGCCGGGCATGTTGGAACCACCTCTCAGACGTGCCAGAAGCACGTGGCGGACAGACCGGAATCACCAGTTGGGCATACGCAACCACCTCTGAGACGTACCAGAACCACGTGCCGTGCACGCCGGAAACACCTACCCTGCACGCCGGAACCACCTACCAGACAGACCGGAATCAACTTTTGGGCATGCCGGAACCACCCGTCAGATGTGCCAGAAACACGTGCCGGAGACGCCGGAAGCACCTGCCGAGCACGTCGCAACCACCTGCTCAACTCGCCTGAACCACCTGCCGGACACGCCAAAATCACCTGCCCGCTACAGCAGCACCACTTCGGGGACAAGCCGGAATCACGTGAGGGGCATGCCGGCACAGCCTCTCAGACTGAACCTCGTGCCGGACACCACAGAACCACCTGCCGGACAGACCGGAACCACCTGCCGGACACGCCGGAACCACCGGCTCGACCCGCCAGAACGACCGCTGGACATGCAAAATCACCTGACGGCTACGCCGGAAACACTTGGCGAACACTCTGGAATCACCTGCCGGGCATGCCGGAACCACCTCTCAGATATGCCGGAACCACGTGCCAATGACCCCGGAAGCACCTGCCGAGCACGCCGGAACCACCTGCTCGACTCGCCAGAACCAGCTGCCGAACACGCAAAAATCACCTGCCGGCTACGCCACAACCAGTTGGGGAACACTTCGGAATCACCTGCCGGGCTTGCTGGAACCACCTGCCGGTCATGCCAAAATCACCTGCCAACTACGCCAGTACCACTTGGCGGACACTGTGGAAACACCTGTCGGGCCGGCCGGAACCACATCTCAGACGTGCCAGAACCATGTGCATGAGATGCTGGAACCACACCCCGAACAGACGGAAAACACCTGCCAGACCCGTCTGAACAACCTGCCGAGCACGCCGGAGCCACCTGCTCGACTCGCCGGAACCACCTACCTGACATGCCCAAATCACCAGCCGGGTATGCCAGAACCACTTGGCGGACACTCCGGAATCATCTGCCGGACATGCCGGAAGCAGCTCTCAGACACACCAGAACCACGTGCCGGAGACGCCGGAAGCACCTGCCGAGCATGCCGGAGCCACCTGCTCGACTCGCCAGAAACACCTGCCGGACACGCCAAAATCACCTGGCGGGTACGCCAGAACCACCTGGCGGACACTCCAAAATCACCTGTCGCTCATGCCGGAACCACCTCTCAGATATGCCAGAACCACGTGCCAATGACCCCGGAAGCACCAGCCGAGCACGCCGGAACCACCTGCTCGACTCGCCAGAACCTCCTGCCGGACACGCAAAAATCACCTGCCGACTATGCCACAACCAGTTGGTGAACACTTTGGAATCACCTGCCAGGCTTGCTGGAACGTCCTGCCAGTCATGCCAAAATCACCTGCCACCTACGCCAGAACCGCTTGGCGGACACTGCGGAAACACATGTCGGGCCGGCTGGAACCACATCTCAGACGTGCCAGAAACGTGTTCATGAGATGATGGAACCACACCCCAAACAGACGGATACCACCTGCCAGAACCGCCTGAACCACCTGCTGAGCACGCCGGAACCACCTGCTCGACTCACCGGTACCACCTCCCTGACACGCCAAAATCACCTGCTGGGTATGCCAGAACCACTTGGCGGACACTCCGGAATCATCTGCCGGACATGCCGGAACCAGCTCTCAGACACACCAGAACCAAGTGCCGGAGATGCCGGAAACACCTGCCGAGCATGCCGGAGCCACATGCTCGACTCGCCAGAAACACCTGCCGGACACGCCAAAATCACCTGCCGGGTATGCCAGAACCACCTGGCTGACACTACGGAATCACCTGCCGCGCATGCCGGAACCACCTCTCAGACGTGCCGGAAGCACGTGCCGGACACGCCGGAATCACCTACCGGACGGACCGGAACCACGTGCCGAGCATGCCGGAGCCACCTGTTCGACTCGCTGGAACCACCTGCCGGACAGGCCAATATCAACTGCTGGCTATGCCAGAACCACCTGGGGGACGGTCCGGAATCACCTGCCAGCCATGGCGGAACCACCTCTCAGACGTACCAGAACCACCTGCCGGAGAAGCTGGAAACACGTCCTGGACAGACTGGAACCACGTGACGTCCATGCCTGAACCACCTGCCGAGCACGGCGGAACCACCTGCCGGACACGCCAAAATCACCTGCGGGCAACGCCAGAACCACTTGGACGACTCTCCGAAATGACCTGCCGGGCATGTTGGATCCACCTCTCAGACGTGCCAGAAGCACGTGGCGGACAGTCCGGAATCACCTGTTGGGCATACGCAACCACGTCTGAGATGTACCAGAACCACGTGCCGTGCACGCCGGAGACACCTACCGTACAGACCGGAATCAACATTTGGGCATGCCGGAACCACCAGTCAGATGTGCCAGAAACACGTGACGGAGACGCCGGAAGCACCTGCCGAGCATGCCGGAGCCACCTGCTCGACTCGCCAGAAACACCTGCCGGACACGCCAAAATCACCTGCCGGGTACGCCAGAACCACCTGGCGGACACTCCGAAATCAACTGTCGCGCATGCCGGAACCACCTCTCAGACGTGCCAGAAGCACGTGCCGGACACGCCGGAATCACCTACCGGACAGACCGGATCCACCTGTCGAGCACGCCGGAGCCACCTGTTCGACTCGCTGGAACCACCTGCCGTACAGGCCAATATCAACTGCTGGCTATGCCAGAACAACTTGGGGGACGGTCCAGAATCACCTGCCAGCCATGGCGGAACCACCTCTTAGACGTTCCAGAACCACCTGCCGGAGAAGCTGGAAACACGTCCTGGACAGTCTGGAACCACCTGCCGGTCAAGCCTGAACCACCTGCCAAGCACAACAGAACAACCTGCCAGACACGCCAAAATCACCTGCGTGTTATGCCAGAACCACTTGGAGGACTCTCTGGGATGACCTGCCGGGCATGCCGGAACCACCTCTCAGACGTGCCAGAACCATGTGGCGGACAGTCCGGAATCACCTGTTGGGCATGCGCAGCCACCTCTGAGACGTACCAGAACCACATGCCGTGCAGGCTGGAACCTCCTACCGGACAGACCGGAATCACCTTTCGGGCATGCCGGAACCACCTGTCAGATGTGCCAGAAACACGTGCCGGAGACGCCGGAAGCACCTTCCAAGCACGTTGGAACCACCTGCTCAACTCGCCTGAACCACCTGCCGGACATGCCAAAATCACCTGCCGGCTATGCGAGAACCACTGGGCGAACACTCCGGAATCACTTGCCGGGCATGCAGGAACTACCTCTCAGACATGTCAGAACCCCGTGCCAATGACCCCGGAAGCACCAGCCGAGCACGCCGGAACCACCTTTTCGACTCGCCAGAACCACCATCGATCACGCAAAAATCACCTGCCGGATACGCCACAACCAGTTGATGAACACTTTGGAATCACCTGCCACGCTTGCTGGAACCACCTGCCAGTCATGCCAAAATCACCTGCCAACTACGCCAGAACCGCTTGGCGGACACCGCGGAAACACCTGTCGGGCCGGCTGGAACCACATCTCAGACGTGCCAGAAACGTGTTCATGAGATGCTGGAACCACACCCCGAACAGACGGATACCACCTGCCAGAACCGCCTGAACCACCTGCTGAGCACGCCGGAACCACCTGCTCGACTCACCGGTACCACCTACCTGACACGCCAAAATCACCTGCTGGGTATGCCAGAACCACTTGGCGGACACTCCGCAATCATCTGCCGGACATGCCGGAACCAGCTCTCAGACACACCAGAACCAAGTGCCGGAGACGCCGGAAGCACCTGCCGAGCATGCCGGAGCCACCTGCTCGACTCGCCAGAAACACCTGCCGGACACGCCAAAATCACCTGCCGGGTATGCCAGAACCACCTGGCGGACACTACGGAATCACCTGCCGCGCATGTCGGAACCACCTCTCAGACGTGCCGGAAGCACGTGCCGGACAGTCCGGAATCACCTGTTGGGCATACGCAACCACCTCTGACACGTACCAGAACCACGTGCCGTGCACGCCGGAACCACCTACCGGACAGACCGGAATCAACTTTTGGGCATGCCGGAACCACCAGTCAGATGTGCCAGAAACACGTGCCGGAGACGCCGGAAGCACCTGCCGAGCACGTCGCAACCACCTGCTCAACTCGCCTAAACCACCTGCCGGACACGCCAAAATCACCTGCCCGCTACACCAGCACCACTTCGGGGACAAGCCGGAATCACGTGAGGGGCATGCAGGCACAGCCTCTCAGACTGGACCTCGTGCCGGACACCACAGAACCACCTGCCGGACAGACCGGAACCACCTGACGGACACGCCGGAACCACCGGCTCGACCGGCCGGAACGACCGTTGGACATGCAAAGTCACCTGCCGGCTACGCCGGAAACACTTGGCGAACACTCCGGAATCACCTTTCGGGCATGCCGGAACCACCTCTCAGATATGCCAGAACCACGTGCCAATGACCCCGGAAGCACCTGCCGAGCACGCCGGAACCACCTGCTCGACTCGCCAGAACCACCTGCCGGACACACAGAAATCACCTGCCGGCTACGCCACAACCAGTTGGGGAACACTTCGGAATCACCTGCCGGGCTTGCTGGAACCACCTGCCGGTCATGCCAAAATCACCTGCCAACTACGCCAGTACCACTTGGCGGACACTGCGGAAACACCTGTCGGGCCGGCCGGAACCACATCTCAGACGTGCCAGAACCATGTGCATGAGATGCTGGAACCACACCCCGAACAGACGGAAAACACCTGCCAGACCCGTCTGAACAACCTGCCGAGCACGCCGGAGCCACCTGCTCGACTCGCCGGAACCACCAACCTGACATGCCAAAATCACCAGCCGGGTATGCCAGAACCGCTTGGAGGACACTCCGGAATCATCTGCCGGACATGCCGGAACCAGCTCTCAGACACACCGGAACCACGTGCCGGAGACGCCGGAAGCACCTGCCGAGCATGCCGGAGCCACCTGCTCGACTCGCCAGAAACACCTGCCGGACACGCCAAAATCAACTGCCGGGTACGCCAGAACCACCTGGCGGACACTCCGAAATCACCTGTCGCGCATGCCGGAACCACCTCTCAGACGTACCTGAAGCACGTGCCGGACACGCCGGAATCACCTACCGGACAGACCGGAACCACCTGCCGAGCACGCCGGAGCCACCTGTTCGACTCGCTGGAACCACCTGCCGGACAGGCCAATATCAACTGCTGGCTATGCCAGAACCACCTGGGGGACGGTACAGAATCTCCTGCCAGCCATGGCGGAACCACCTCTCAGACGTACCAGAACCACCTGCCGGAGAAGCTGGAAACACGTCCTGGACAGTCTGGAACCACCTGCCGGCCAAGCCTGAACCACCTGCCAAGCACAACGGAACAACCTGCCAGACACGCCAAAATCACCTGCGTGTTATGCCAGAACCACTTGGAGGACTCTCTGGGATGACCTGCCGGGCATGCCGGAACCACCTCTCAGACGTGCCAGAACCATGTGGCGGACAGTCCGGAATCACCTGTTGGGCATGCGCAGCCACCTCTGAGACGTACCAGAACCACATGCCGTGCAGGCTGGAACCTCCTACCGGACAGACCGGAATCACCTTTCGGGCATGCCGGAACCATCTGTCAGATGTGCCAGAAACACGTGCCGGAGACGCCGGAAGCACCTGCCAAGCACGTTGGAACCACCTGCTCAACTCGCCTGAACCACCTGCCGGACATGCCAAAATCACCTGCCGGCTATGCGAGAACCACTGGGCGAACACTCCGGAATCACTTGCCGGGCATGCAGGAACTACCTCTCAGACATGCCAGAACCCCGTGCCAATGACCCCGGAAGCACCAGCCGAGCACGCCGGAACCACCTGTTCGACTCGCCAGAACCACCTGCCGATCACGCATAAATCACCTGCCGGATACGCCACAACCATTTGATGAACACTTTGGAATCACCTGCCACGCTTGCTGGAACCACCTGCCAGGCATGCCAAAATCACCTGCCAACTACGCCAGAACCGCTTGGCGGACACCGCGGAAACACCTGTCGGGCCGGCTGGAACCACATCTCAGACGTGCCAGAAACGTGTTCATGAGATGCTGGAACCACACCCCGAACAGACGGATACCACCAGCCAGAACCGCCTGAACCACCTGCTGAGCACGCCGGAACCACCTGCTCGACTCACCGGTACCACCTCCCTTACACGCCAAAAACACCTGCTGGGTATGCCAGAACCACTTGGCGGACACTCCGGAATCATCTGCCGGACATGCCGGAACCAGCTCTCAGACACACCAGAACCAAGTGCCGGAGACGCCGGAAGCACCTGCCGAGCATGCCGGAGCCACCTGCTCGACTCGCCTGAAACACCTGCCGGACACGCCAAAATCACCTGCCGGGTATGCCAGAACCACCTGGCGGACACTACGGAATCACCTGCCGCGCATGCCGGAACCACCTCTCAGACGTGCCGGAAGCACGTGCCAGACACGCCGGAAACACCTACCGGACAGACCGGAACCACCAGCCAAGAACGCCGGAGCCACCTGTTCGACTCACTCGAACCACCTGCCGGACAGGCCAATATCAACTGCTGGCTATGCCAGAACCACTTGGGGGACAGTCCGGGATCACCTGCCAGCCATGGCGGAACCACCTCTCAGACGTACCAGAACCACCTGCCGGAGAAGCTGGAAACACGTCCTGGACAGACTGGAACCACGTGACGGCCATGCCTGAACCACCTGCCGAGCACGGCGGAACCAGCTGCCGGACACGCCAAAATCACCTGCGGGCTACGCCAGAACCACTTGGATGACTCTCCGAAATGACCTGCCGGGCATGTTGCAACTACCTCTCAGACGTGCCAGAAGCACGTGGTGGAGAGTCCGGAATCACCTTTTGTGCATATGCAACCACCTCTGAGACGTACCAGAACCACGTGCCGTGCACGCCGGAACCACCTACCGGACAGACCGGAATCAACTTTTGGGCATGCCGGAACCACCAGTCAGATGTGCCAGAAACACGTGCCGGAGACGCCGGAAGCACCTGCCGAGCACGTCGCAACCACCTGCTCAACTCGCCTGAACCACCTGCCGGACACGCCAAAATCACCTGCCCGCTACACCAGCACCACTTCGGGGACAAGCCGGAATCACGTGAGGGGCATGCCGGCACAGCCTCTCAGACTGGACCTCGTGCCGGACACCACAGAACCACCTGACGGACAGACCGGAACCACCTGACGGACACGCCGGAACCACCGGCTCGACCCGCCGGAACGACCGTTGGTCATGCAAAATCACCTGCCGGCTACGCCGGAAACACTTGGCGAACACTCCGGAATCACCTTTCGGGCATGCCGGAACCACCTCTCAGATATGCCAGAACCACGTGCCAATGACCCCGGAAGCACCTGCCGAGCACGCCGGAACCACTTGCTCGACTCGCCAGAACCACCTGCCGATCACGCAAAAATCACCTGCCGGCTACGCCACAACAAGTTGGTGAACACTTTGGAATCACCTGCCAGGCTTGCTGGAACCACCTGCCGGTCATGACAAAATCACCTGCCGACTACGCCAGAACCGCTTGGCGGACACTGCGGAAACACCTGTCGGGCCGGCCGGAACCACATCTCAGACGTGCCAGAAACGTGTTCATGAGATGCCGGAACCACAC
>NW_027227085.1:0-16545 GCF_037783145.1 Equus przewalskii
CTGATGCATTGTTGGGGAGAGCTGAAAGGCACAACGTGCAGGCTTCTTTCCAAAGGGCGAGTTGGGCCCCACAGCATCTTGCTTCCAGCTCTTTGGGAAGCTAAGAAACAACTCGCTCTGCACAGTGCTCTTACAGCCTAGTGGGAACATCTCTTCCAAAGGCCTGTGAAACGCAGTTTCTTTGCAGGCCTGATCTGGCTGAAGTAGGACTTCTGCTCTGGGTGTGCTACTTTGCCCTAGAGCTGAAAGGCACAACGTGCAGGCTTCTTTCCAAAGGGCGAGTTGGGCCCCACAGCATCTTGCTTCCAGCTCTTTGGGAAGCTAAGAAACAACTCGCTCTGCACAGTGCTCTTACAGCCTACGGGGAACATCTCTTCCAAAGGCCTGTGAAACGCAGTTTCTTTGCAGGCCTGATCTGGCTGAAGTAGGACTTCTGCTCTGGGTGTGCTACTTTGCCCTAGAGCTGAAAGGCACAACGTGCAGGCTTCTTTCCAAAGGGCGAGTTGGGCCCCACAGCATCTTGCTTCCAGCTCTTTGGGAAGCTAAGAAACAACTCGCTCTGCACAGTGCTCTTACAGCCTACCGGGAACATCTCTTCCAAAGGCCTGTGAAACGCAGTTTCTTTGCAGGCCTGATCTGGCTGAAGTAGGACTTCTGCTCTGGGTGTGCTACTTTGCCCTAGAGCTGAAAGGCACAACGTGCAGGCTTCTTTCCAAAGGGCGAGTTGGGCCCCACAGCATCTTGCTTCCAGCTCTTTGGGAAGCTAAGAAACCACTCGCTCTGCACAGTGCTCTTACAGCCTACTGGGAACATCTCTTCCAAAGGCCTGTGAAACGCAGTTTCTTTGCAGGCCTGATCTGGCTGAAGTAGGACTTCTGCTCTGGGTGTGCTACTTTGCCCTAGAGCTGAAAGGCACAACGTGCAGGCTTCTTTCCAAAGGGCGAGTTGGGCCCCACAGCATCTTGCTTCCAGCTCTTTGGGAAGCTAAGAAACAACTCGCTCTGCACAGTGCTCTTACAGCCTACTGGGAACATCTCTTCCAAAGGCCTGTGAAACGCAGTTTCTTTGCAGGCCTGATCTGGCTGAAGTAGGACTTCTGCTCTGGGTGTGCTACTTTGCCCTAGAGCTGAAAGGCACAACGTGCAGGCTTCTTTCCAAAGGGCGAGTTGGGCCCCACAGCATCTTGCTTCCAGCTCTTTGGGAAGCTAAGAAACAACTCGCTCTGCACAGTGCTCTTACAGCCTACTGGGAACATCTCTTCCAAAGGCCTGTGAAACGCAGTTTCTTTGCAGGCCTGATCTGGCTGAAGTAGGACTTCTGCTCTGGGTGTGCTACTTTGCCCTAGAGCTGAAAGGCACAACGTGCAGGCTTCTTTCCAAAGGGCGAGTTGGGCCCCACAGCATCTTGCTTCCAGCTCTTTGGGAAGCTAAGAAACAACTCGCTCTGCACAGTGCTCTTACAGCCTAGTGGGAACATCTCTTCCAAAGGCCTGTGAAACGCAGTTTCTTTGCAGGCCTGATCTGGCTGAAGTAGGACTTCTGCTCTGGGTGTGCTACTTTGCCCTAGAGCTGAAAGGCACAACGTGCAGGCTTCTTTCCAAAGGGCGAGTTGGGCCCCACAGCATCTTGCTTCCAGCTCTTTGGGAAGCTAAGAAACAACTCGCTCTGCACAGTGCTCTTACAGCCTAGTGGGAACATCTCTTCCAAAGGCCTGTGAAACGCAGTTTCTTTGCAGGCCTGATCTGGCTGAAGTAGGACTTCTGCTCTGGGTGTGCTACTTTGCCCTAGAGCTGAAAGGCACAACGTGCAGGCTTCTTTCCAAAGGGCGAGTTGGGCCCCACAGCATCTTGCTTCCAGCTCTTTGGGAAGCTAAGAAACAACTCGCTCTGCACAGTGCTCTTACAGCCTAGTGGGAACATCTCTTCCAAAGGCCTGTGAAACGCAGTTTCTTTGCAGGCCTGATCTGGCTGAAGTAGGACTTCTGCTCTGGGTGTGCTACTTTGCCCTAGAGCTGAAAGGCACAACGTGCAGGCTTCTTTCCAAAGGGCGAGTTGGGCCCCACAGCATCTTGCTTCCAGCTCTTTGGGAAGCTAAGAAACAACTCGCTCTGCACAGTGCTCTTACAGCCTACTGGGAACATCTCTTCCAAAGGCCTGTGAAACGCAGTTTCTTTGCAGGCCTGATCTGGCTGAAGTAGGACTTCTGCTCTGGGTGTGCTACTTTGCCCTAGAGCTGAAAGGCACAACGTGCAGGCTTCTTTCCAAAGGGCGAGTTGGGCCCCACAGCATCTTGCTTCCAGCTCTTTGGGAAGCTAAGAAACAACTCGCTCTGCACAGTGCTCTTACAGCCTACCGGGAACATCTCTTCCAAAGGCCTGTGAAACGCAGTTTCTTTGCAGGCCTGATCTGGCTGAAGTAGGACTTCTGCTCTGGGTGTGCTACTTTGCCCTAGAGCTGAAAGGCACAACGTGCAGGCTTCTTTCCAAAGGGCGAGTTGGGCCCCACAGCATCTTGCTTCCAGCTCTTTGGGAAGCTAAGAAACAACTCGCTCTGCACAGTGCTCTTACAGCCTACCGGGAACATCTCTTCCAAAGGCCTGTGAAACGCAGTTTCTTTGCAGGCCTGATCTGGCTGAAGTAGGACTTCTGCTCTGGGTGTGCTACTTTGCCCTAGAGCTGAAAGGCACAACGTGCAGGCTTCTTTCCAAAGGGCGAGTTGGGCCCCACAGCATCTTGCTTCCAGCTCTTTGGGAAGCTAAGAAACAACTCGCTCTGCACAGTGCTCTTACAGCCTACCGGGAACATCTCTTCCAAAGGCCTGTGAAACGCAGTTTCTTTGCAGGCCTGATCTGGCTGAAGTAGGACTTCTGCTCTGGGTGTGCTACTTTGCCCTAGAGCTGAAAGGCACAACGTGCAGGCTTCTTTCCAAAGGGCGAGTTGGGCCCCACAGCATCTTGCTTCCAGCTCTTTGGGAAGCTAAGAAACAACTCGCTCTGCACAGTGCTCTTACAGCCTAGTGGGAACATCTCTTCCAAAGGCCTGTGAAACGCAGTTTCTTTGCAGGCCTGATCTGGCTGAAGTAGGACTTCTGCTCTGGGTGTGCTACTTTGCCCTAGAGCTGAAAGGCACAACGTGCAGGCTTCTTTCCAAAGGGCGAGTTGGGCCCCACAGCATCTTGCTTCCAGCTCTTTGGGAAGCTAAGAAACAACTCGCTCTGCACAGTGCTCTTACAGCCTACTGGGAACATCTCTTCCAAAGGCCTGTGAAACGCAGTTTCTTTGCAGGCCTGATCTGGCTGAAGTAGGACTTCTGCTCTGGGTGTGCTACTTTGCCCTAGAGCTGAAAGGCACAACGTGCAGGCTTCTTTCCAAAGGGCGAGTTGGGCCCCACAGCATCTTGCTTCCAGCTCTTTGGGAAGCTAAGAAACAACTCGCTCTGCACAGTGCTCTTACAGCCTACCGGGAACATCTCTTCCAAAGGCCTGTGAAACGCAGTTTCTTTGCAGGCCTGATCTGGCTGAAGTAGGACTTCTGCTCTGGGTGTGCTACTTTGCCCTAGAGCTGAAAGGCACAACGTGCAGGCTTCTTTCCAAAGGGCGAGTTGGGCCCCACAGCATCTTGCTTCCAGCTCTTTGGGAAGCTAAGAAACAACTCGCTCTGCACAGTGCTCTTACAGCCTACTGGGAACATCTCTTCCAAAGGCCTGTGAAACGCAGTTTCTTTGCAGGCCTGATCTGGCTGAAGTAGGACTTCTGCTCTGGGTGTGCTACTTTGCCCTAGAGCTGAAAGGCACAACGTGCAGGCTTCTTTCCAAAGGGCGAGTTGGGCCCCACAGCATCTTGCTTCCAGCTCTTTGGGAAGCTAAGAAACAACTCGCTCTGCACAGTGCTCTTACAGCCTACGGGGAACATCTCTTCCAAAGGCCTGTGAAACGCAGTTTCTTTGCAGGCCTGATCTGGCTGAAGTAGGACTTCTGCTCTGGGTGTGCTACTTTGCCCTAGAGCTGAAAGGCACAACGTGCAGGCTTCTTTCCAAAGGGCGAGTTGGGCCCCACAGCATCTTGCTTCCAGCTCTTTGGGAAGCTAAGAAACAACTCGCTCTGCACAGTGCTCTTACAGCCTAGTGGGAACATCTCTTCCAAAGGCCTGTGAAACGCAGTTTCTTTGCAGGCCTGATCTGGCTGAAGTAGGACTTCTGCTCTGGGTGTGCTACTTTGCCCTAGAGCTGAAAGGCACAACGTGCAGGCTTCTTTCCAAAGGGCGAGTTGGGCCCCACAGCATCTTGCTTCCAGCTCTTTGGGAAGCTAAGAAACAACTCGCTCTGCACAGTGCTCTTACAGCCTACTGGGAACATCTCTTCCAAAGGCCTGTGAAACGCAGTTTCTTTGCAGGCCTGATCTGGCTGAAGTAGGACTTCTGCTCTGGGTGTGCTACTTTGCCCTAGAGCTGAAAGGCACAACGTGCAGGCTTCTTTCCAAAGGGCGAGTTGGGCCCCACAGCATCTTGCTTCCAGCTCTTTGGGAAGCTAAGAAACAACTCGCTCTGCACAGTGCTCTTACAGCCTACTGGGAACATCTCTTCCAAAGGCCTGTGAAACGCAGTTTCTTTGCAGGCCTGATCTGGCTGAAGTAGGACTTCTGCTCTGGGTGTGCTACTTTGCCCTAGAGCTGAAAGGCACAACGTGCAGGCTTCTTTCCAAAGGGCGAGTTGGGCCCCACAGCATCTTGCTTCCAGCTCTTTGGGAAGCTAAGAAACAACTCGCTCTGCACAGTGCTCTTACAGCCTAGCGGGAACATCTCTTCCAAAGGCCTGTGAAACGCAGTTTCTTTGCAGGCCTGATCTGGCTGAAGTAGGACTTCTGCTCTGGGTGTGCTACTTTGTCCTAGAGCTGAAAGGCACAACGTGCAGGCTTCTTTCCAAAGGGCGAGTTGGGCCCCACAGCATCTTGCTTCCAGCTCTTTGGGAAGCTAAGAAACAACTCGCTCTGCACAGTGCTCTTACAGCCTACGGGGAACATCTCTTCCAAAGGCCTGTGAAACGCAGTTTCTTTGCAGGCCTGATCTGGCTGAAGTAGGACTTCTGCTCTGGGTGTGCTACTTTGCCCTAGAGCTGAAAGGCACAACGTGCAGGCTTCTTTCCAAAAGGCGAGTTGGGCCCAACAGCATCTTGCTTCCACCTCTTTGGGAAGCTAAGAAACAACTCTCTCTGAACAGTGCTCTTACAGCCTAGTGGGAACATCTCTTCCAAAGGCCTGTGAAACGCAGTTTCTTTGCTGGCCTGATCTGGCTGAAGTAGGACTTCTGCTCTGGGTGTGCTACTTTGCCCTAGAGCTGAAAGGCACAACGTGCAGGCTTCTTTCCAAAGGGCGAGTTGGGCCCCACAGCATCTTGCTTCCAGCTCTTTGGGAAGCTAAGAAACAACTCGCTCTGCACAGTGCTCTTACAGCCTAGTGGGAACATCTCTTCCAAAGGCCTGTGAAACGCAGTTTCTTTGCAGGCCTGATCTGGCTGAAGTAGGACTTCTGCTCTGGGTGTGCTACTTTGCCCTAGAGCTGAAAGGCACAACGTGCAGGCTTCTTTCCAAAGGGCGAGTTGGGCCCCACAGCATCTTGCTTCCAGCTCTTTGGGAAGCTAAGAAACAACTCGCTCTGCACAGTGCTCTTACAGCCTACCGGGAACATCTCTTACAAAGGCCTGTGAAACGCAGTTTCTTTGCAGGCCTGATCTGGCTGAAGTAGGACTTCTGCTCTGGGTGTGCTACTTTGTCCTAGAGCTGAAAGGCACAACGTGCAGGCTTCTTTCCAAAGGGCGAGTTGGGCCCCACAGCATCTTGCTTCCAGCTCTTTGGGAAGCTAAGAAACCACTCGCTCTGCACACTGCTCTTACAGCCTACTGTGAACATCTCTTCAAAGGCCTGTGAAACGCAGTTTCTTTGCAGGCCTGATCTGGCTGAAGTAGGACTTCTGCTCTGGGTGTGCTACTTTGCCCTAGAGCTGAAAGGCACAACGTGCAGGCTTCTTTCCAAAGGGCGAGTTGGGCCCCACAGCATCTTGCTTCCAGCTCTTTGGGAAGCTAAGAAACAACTCGCTCTGCACAGTGCTCTTACAGCCTACGGGGAACATCTCTTCCAAAGGCCTGTGAAACGCAGTTTCTTTGCAGGCCTGATCTGGCTGAAGTAGGACTTCTGCTCTGGGTGTGCTACTTTGCCCTAGAGCTGAAAGGCACAACGTGCAGGCTTCTTTCCAAAGGGCGAGTTGGGCCCCACAGCATCTTGCTTCCAGCTCTTTGGGAAGCTAAGAAACAACTCGCTCTGCACAGTGCTCTTACAGCCTACTGGGAACATCTCTTCCAAAGGCCTGTGAAACGCAGTTTCTTTGCAGGCCTGATCTGGCTGAAGTAGGACTTCTGCTCTGGGTGTGCTACTTTGCCCTAGAGCTGAAAGGCACAACGTGCAGGCTTCTTTCCAAAGGGCGAGTTGGGCCCCACAGCATCTTGCTTCCAGCTCTTTGGGAAGCTAAGAAACAACTCGCTCTGCACAGTGCTCTTACAGCCTACCGGGAACATCTCTTCCAAAGGCCTGTGAAACGCAGTTTCTTTGCAGGCCTGATCTGGCTGAAGTAGGACTTCTGCTCTGGGTGTGCTACTTTGCCCTAGAGCTGAAAGGCACAACGTGCAGGCTTCTTTCCAAAGGGCGAGTTGGGCCCCACAGCATCTTGCTTCCAGCTCTTTGGGAAGCTAAGAAACCACTCGCTCTGCACAGTGCTCTTACAGCCTACTGTGAACATCTCTTCCAAAGGCCTGTGAAACGCAGTTTCTTTGCAGGCCTGATCTGGCTGAAGTAGGACTTCTGCTCTGGGTGTGCTACTTTGCCCTAGAGCTGAAAGGCACAACGTGCAGGCTTCTTTCCAAAGGGCGAGTTGGGCCCCACAGCATCTTGCTTCCAGCTCTTTGGGAAGCTAAGAAACAACTCGCTCTGCACAGTGCTCTTACAGCCTACTGGGAACATCTCTTCCAAAGGCCTGTGAAACGCAGTTTCTTTGCAGGCCTGATCTGGCTGAAGTAGGACTTCTGCTCTGGGTGTGCTACTTTGCCCTAGAGCTGAAAGGCACAACGTGCAGGCTTCTTTCCAAAGGGCGAGTTGGGCCCCACAGCATCTTGCTTCCAGCTCTTTGGGAAGCTAAGAAACAACTCGCTCTGCACAGTGCTCTTACAGCCTACCGGGAACATCTCTTCCAAAGGCCTGTGAAACGCAGTTTCTTTGCAGGCCTGATCTGGCTGAAGTAGGACTTCTGCTCTGGGTGTGCTACTTTGCCCTAGAGCTGAAAGGCACAACGTGCAGGCTTCTTTCCAAAGGGCGAGTTGGGCCCCACAGCATCTTGCTTCCAGCTCTTTGGGAAGCTAAGAAACAACTCGCTCTGCACAGTGCTCTTACAGCCTACTGTGAACATCTCTTCAAAGGCCTGTGAAACGCAGTTTCTTTGCAGGCCTGATCTGGCTGAAGTAGGACTTCTGCTCTGGGTGTGCTACTTTGCCCTAGAGCTGAAAGGCACAACGTGCAGGCTTCTTTCCAAAGGGCGAGTTGGGCCCCACAGCATCTTGCTTCCAGCTCTTTGGGAAGCTAAGAAACAACTCGCTCTGCACAGTGCTCTTACAGCCTACCGGGAACATCTCTTCCAAAGGCCTGTGAAACGCAGTTTCTTTGCAGGCCTGATCTGGCTGAAGTAGGACTTCTGCTCTGGGTGTGCTACTTTGCCCTAGAGCTGAAAGGCACAACGTGCAGGCTTCTTTCCAAAGGGCGAGTTGGGCCCCACAGCATCTTGCTTCCAGCTCTTTGGGAAGCTAAGAAACAACTCGCTCTGCACAGTGCTCTTACAGCCTACTGGGAACATCTCTTCCAAAGGCCTGTGAAACGCAGTTTCTTTGCAGGCCTGATCTGGCTGAAGTAGGACTTCTGCTCTGGGTGTGCTACTTTGCCCTAGAGCTGAAAGGCACAACGTGCAGGCTTCTTTCCAAAGGGCGAGTTGGGCCCCACAGCATCTTGCTTCCAGCTCTTTGGGAAGCTAAGAAACAACTCGCTCTGCACAGTGCTCTTACAGCCTACGGGGAACATCTCTTCCAAAGGCCTGTGAAACGCAGTTTCTTTGCAGGCCTGATCTGGCTGAAGTAGGACTTCTGCTCTGGGTGTGCTACTTTGCCCTAGAGCTGAAAGGCACAACGTGCAGGCTTCTTTCCAAAAGGCGAGTTGGGCCCAACAGCATCTTGCTTCCAGCTCTTTGGGAAGCTAAGAAACAACTCGCTCTGAACAGTGCTCTTACAGCCTAGTGGGAACATCTCTTCCAAAGGCCTGTGAAACGCAGTTTCTTTGCAGGCCTGATCTGGCTGAAGTAGGACTTCTGCTCTGGGTGTGCTACTTTGCCCTAGAGCTGAAAGGCACAACGTGCAGGCTTCTTTCCAAAGGGCGAGTTGGGCCCCACAGCATCTTGCTTCCAGCTCTTTGGGAAGCTAAGAAACAACTCGCTCTGCACAGTGCTCTTACAGCCTAGTGGGAACATCTCTTCCAAAGGCCTGTGAAACGCAGTTTCTTTGCAGGCCTGATCTGGCTGAAGTAGGACTTCTGCTCTGGGTGTGCTACATTGCCCTAGAGCTGAAAGGCACAACGTGCAGGCTTCTTTCCAAAGGGCGAGTTGGGCCCCACAGCATCTTGCTTCCAGCTCTTTGGGAAGCTAAGAAACAACTCGCTCTGCACAGTGCTCTTACAGCCTACTGGGAACATCTCTTCCAAAGGCCTGTGAAACGCAGTTTCTTTGCAGGCCTGATCTGGCTGAAGTAGGACTTCTGCTCTGGGTGTGCTACTTTGCCCTAGAGCTGAAAGGCACAACGTGCAGGCTTCTTTCCAAAGGGCGAGTTGGGCCCCACAGCATCTTGCTTCCAGCTCTTTGGGAAGCTAAGAAACAACTCGCTCTGCACAGTGCTCTTACAGCCTACGGGGAACATCTCTTCCAAAGGCCTGTGAAACGCAGTTTCTTTGCAGGCCTGATCTGGCTGAAGTAGGACTTCTGCTCTGGGTGTGCTACTTTGCCCTAGAGCTGAAAGGCACAACGTGCAGGCTTCTTTCCAAAAGGCGAGTTGGGCCCCACAGCATCTTGCTTCCAGCTCTTTGGGAAGCTAAGAAACAACTCGCTCTGCACAGTGCTCTTACAGCCTACTGGGAACATCTCTTCAAAGGCCTGTGAAACGCAGTTTCTTTGCAGGCCTGATCTGGCTGAAGTAGGACTTCTGCTCTGGGTGTGCTACTTTGCCCTAGAGCTGAAAGGCACAACGTGCAGGCTTCTTTCCAAAGGGCGAGTTGGGCCCCACAGCATCTTGCTTCCAGCTCTTTGGGAAGCTAAGAAACAACTCGCTCTGCACAGTGCTCTTACAGCCTACCGGGAACATCTCTTCCAAAGGCCTGTGAAACGCAGTTTCTTTGCAGGCCTGATCTGGCTGAAGTAGGACTTCTGCTCTGGGTGTGCTACATTGCCCTAGAGCTGAAAGGCACAACGTGCAGGCTTCTTTCCAAAGGGCGAGTTGGGCCCCACAGCATCTTGCTTCCAGCTCTTTGGGAAGCTAAGAAACAACTCGCTCTGCACAGTGCTCTTACAGCCTACCGGGAACATCTCTTACAAAGGCCTGTGAAACGCAGTTTCTTTGCAGGCCTGATCTGGCTGAAGTAGGACTTCTGCTCTGGGTGTGCTACTTTGCCCTAGAGCTGAAAGGCACAACGTGCAGGCTTCTTTCCAAAGGGCGAGTTGGGCCCCACAGCATCTTGCTTCCAGCTCTTTGGGAAGCTAAGAAACAACTCGCTCTGCACAGTGCTCTTACAGCCTACCGGGAACATCTCTTACAAAGGCCTGTGAAACGCAGTTTCTTTGCAGGCCTGATCTGGCTGAAGTAGGACTTCTGCTCTGGGTGTGCTACATTGCCCTAGAGCTGAAAGGCACAACGTGCAGGCTTCTTTCCAAAGGGCGAGTTGGGCCCCACAGCATCTTGCTTCCAGCTCTTTGGGAAGCTAAGAAACAACTCGCTCTGCACAGTGCTCTTACAGCCTACCGGGAACATCTCTTACAAAGGCCTGTGAAACGCAGTTTCTTTGCAGGCCTGATCTGGCTGAAGTAGGACTTCTGCTCTGGGTGTGCTACATTGCCATAGAGCTGAAAGGCACAACGTGCAGGATTCTTTCCAAAGGGCGAGTTGGGCCCCACAGCATCTTGCTTCCAGCTCTTTGGGACGCTAAGAAACAACTCGCTCTGCACACTGCTCTTACAGCCTACCGGGAACATCTCTTACAAAGGCCTGTGAAACGCAGTTTCGTTGCAGGCCTGATCTGGCTGAAGTAGGACTTCTGCTCTGGGTGTGCTACATTGCCCTAGAGCTGAAAGGCACAACGTGCAGTCTATTTTCCAAAGGGCGAGTTGGGACCCACAGCATCTTGCTTCCAGCTCTTTGGGAAGCTAAGAAACAACTCGCTCTGCACAGTGCTCTTACAGCCTACCGGGTACATTTCTTACAAAGGCCTGTGAAACGCAGTTTCTTTGCAGGCCTGATCTGGATGAAGTAGGACTTCTGCGCAGGGTGTGCTACATTGCCCTAGAGCAGAAAGGCAGAACGTGCAGGCTTCTTTCCAAAGAGAGAGTTGGGACCCAGAGCATCTTGCTTCCAGCTCTTTGGGAAGCTAAGAAACAACTCGCTCTGCACAGTGCTCTTACAGCCTACCGGGAACGTCTCTTACAAAGGCCTGTGAAACGCAGTTTCTTTGCAGGCCTGATCTGGCTGAAGCAGAACTACTGCTCTGGGTGTGCTACATTGCCCTAGAGCTGAAAGGCACAACGTGCAGGCTTCTTTCCAAAGGGCGAGTTGGGTCCCAGAGCATCTTGCTTCCAGCTCTCTGGGAAGCTAAGAAACAACTCGCTCTGCACAGTGCTCTTACAGCCTACCGGGTACATTTCTTACAAAGGCCTGTGAAACGCAGTTTCTTTGCAGGCCTGATCTGGCTGAAGTAGAATTTCTGCTCTGGGTGGGGACATTGCCCTAGAGCTGAAAGGCACAAGGTGCAGGCTTCTTTCCAAAGGGAGATTTCGGACCCAGAGCATCTTGCTTCCAGCTCTTTGGGACGCTAAGAAACAACTCGCTCTGCACAGTGCTCTTACAGCCTACCTGGAACATCTCTTACAAAGGCCTGTGAAACACAGTTTCTTTGCAGGCCTCATCTGGCTGCAGCATAACTACTGCTCTGGGTGTGCTACATTGCCCCAGAGCTGAAAGGCACAACGTGCAGGCTTCTTTCCAAAGGGCGAGTTGGGCCCCAGAGCATCTTGCTTCCAGCTCTTTGGGAAGCTAAGAAACAACTCGCTCTGCACAGTGCTCTTACAGCCTACCGGGAACATCTCTTACAAAGGCCTGTGAAACGCAGTTTCTCTGCAGGCCTCATCTGGCTGAAGTAGGACTTCTGCTCTGGGTGTGCTACATTGCCCTAGAGCAGAAAGGCACAAGGTGCAGGCTTCTTTCCAAAGGGCGAGTTGGGACCCAGAGCATCTTGCTTCCAGCTCTTTGGGAAGCTAAGAAACAACTCGCTCTGCACAGTGCTCTTAAAGCCTACCGGGAACATCTCTTACAAAGGCCTGTGAAACGCAGTTTCTTTGCAGGCCTGATATGGCTGAAGCAGAACTTCTGCTCTGGGTGTGCTCCATTGCCCTAGAGCTGAAAGGCAAAACGTGCAGGCTTCTTTCCAAAGGGCGAGTTGGGCCCCAGAGCATCTTGCTTCCAGCTCTTTGGGAAGCTAGTAAACAACTCGCTCTGCAAAGTGCTCTTACAGCCTACCGGGAACATCACTTACAAAGGCCTGTGAAACGCAGTTTCTTTGCAGGCCTGATATGGCTGAAGCAGGACTTCTGCTCTGGGTGTGCTACATTGCCCTGGAGCTGAGAGGCACAACGTGCAGGCTTCTTTCCAAAGGGCGAGTTGGGCCCCAGAGCATCTTGCTTCCAGCTCTTTGGGAAGCTAGGAAACAACTCGCTCTGCAAAGTGCTCTTACAGCCTACCGGGAACATCACTTACAAAGGCCTGTGAAACGCAGTTTCTTTGCAGGCCTGATCTGGCTGAAGCAGAACTTCTGCTCTGGGTGTGCTACATTGCCCCAAAGCTGAAAGGCACAACGTGCAGGCTTCTTTCCAAAGGGCGAGTTGGGCCCCAGAGCATCTTGCTTCCAGCTCTTTGGGAAGCTAAGAAACAACTCGCTCTGCACAGTGCTCTTACAGCCTACCGGGAACATCTCTTACAAAGGCCTGTGAAACGCAGTTTCTCTGCAGGCCTCATCTGGCTGAAGCAGAACTTCTGCTCTGGGTGTGCTACAATGCCCTAGAGCTGAAAGGCACAACGTGCAGGCTTCTTTCCAAAGGGCGATTTTTGCCCCAGAGCATCTTGCTTCCAGCTCTTTGGGAAGCTAAGAAACAACTCGGTCTGCACAGTGCTCTCACAGCCTACCGGGAACATCTCTTACAAAGGCGTGTGAAACGCAGTTTCTTTGCAGGCCTCATCTGGCTGCAGCAGAACTACTGCTCTGGGTGTGCTACATTGCCCTAGAGCTGAAAGGCACAACGTGCAGGCTTCTTTCCAAAGGGCGAGTTGGGCCCCAGAGCATCTTGCTTCCAGCTCTTTGGGAAGCTAAGAAACAACTCGCTCTGCACAGTGCTCTTACAGCCTACCGGGAACATCTCTTACAAAGGCCTGTGAAACCCAGTTTCTTTGCAGGCCTCATCTGGCTGAAGCAGAACTTCTGCTCTGGGTGGGCTACATTGCCCTAGAGCTGAAAGGCACAATGTGCAGGCTTCTTTCCAAAGGGCGAGTTGGGCCCCACAGCATCTTGCTTCCAGCTCTTTGGGAAGCTAAGAAACAACTCGCTCTGCACAGTGCTCTTACAGCCTACTGGGAACATCTCTTCCAAAGGCCTGTGAAACGCAGTTTCTTTGCAGGCCGGTTCTGGCTGAAGTAGGACTTCTGCTCTGGGTGTGCTACTATGCCCTAGAGCTGAAAGGCACAACGTGCAGGCTTCTTTCCAACGGGCGAGTTGGGCCCCACAGCATCTTGCTTCCAGCTCTTTGGGAAGCTAAGAAACCACTCGCTCTGCACAGTGCTCTTACAGCCTACGGGGAACATCTCTTCCAAAGGCCTGTGAAACGCAGTTTCTTTGCAGGCCTGATCTGGCTGAAGTAGGACTTCTGCTCTGGGTGTGCTACTTTGCCCTAGAGCTGAAAGGCAAAACGTGCAGGCTTCTTTCCAAAAGGCGAGTTGGGCCCCACAGCATCTTGCTTCCAGCTCTTTGGGAAGCTAAGAAACAACTCGCTCTGCACAGTGCTCTTACAGCCTAGTGGGAACATCTCTTCCAAAGGCCTGTGAAACGCAGTTTCTTTGCAGGCCTGATCTGGCTAAAGTAGGACTTCTGCTCTGGGTGTGCTACATTGCCCTAGAGCTGAAAGGCACAACGTGCAGGCTTCTTTCCAAATGCGGGTTGGGCCCCACAGCATCTTGCTTCCAGCTCTTTGGGAAGCCAAGAAACCACTCGCTCTGCACAGTGCTCTTACAGCCTACCCTGAACATCTCTTCCAAAGGCCTGTGAAACGCAGTTTCTTTGCAGGCCTGATCTGGCTGAAGTAGGACTTCTGCTCTGGGTGTGCTACTTTGCCCTAGAGCTGAAAGGCACAACGTGCAGGCTTCTTTCCAAAAGGCGAGTTGGGCCCCACAGCATCTTGCTTCCAGCTCTTTGGGAAGCTAAGAAACAACTCGCTCTGCACAGTGTTCTTACAGCCTAGTGGGAACATCTCTTCCAAAGGCCTGTGAAACGCAGTTTCTTTGCAGGCCTGATCTGGCTAAAGTAGGACTTCTGCTCTGGGTGTGCTACATTGCCCTAGAGCTGAAAGGCACAACGTGCAGGCTTCTTTCCAAAGGGCGGGTTGGGCCCCACAGCATTTTGCTGCCAGCTCTTTGGGAAGCTAAGAAACCACTCGCTCTGCACACTGCTCTTACAGCCTACTGTGTACATCTCTTCAAAGGCCTGTGAAACGCAGTTTCTTTGCAGGGCTGATCTGGCTGAAGTAGGACTTCTGCTCTGGGTGTGCTACTTTGCCCTAGAGCTGAAAGGCACAACGTGCTGGCTTCTTTCCAAAGGGCGAGTTGGGCCCCACAGCATCTTGCTTCCAGCTCTTTGGGAAGCTAAGAAACCACTCGCTCTGCACAGTGCTCTTACAGCCTACGGGGAACATCTCTTCCAAAGGCCTGTGAAACGCAGTTTCTTTGCAGGCCTGATCTGGCTGAAGTAGGACTTCTGCTCTGGGTGTGCTACATTGCCCTAGAGCAGAAAGGCACAACGTGCAGGCTTCTTTCCAAAGAGAGAGTTGGGACCCAGAGCATCTTGCTTCCAGCTATTTGGGAAGCTAAGAAACAACTCGCTCTGCAAAGTGCTCTTACAGCCTCCCGGGAACATCACTTACAAAGGCCTGAGAAACGCAGTTTCGCTGCAGGACTGATCTGGCTGAAGTAGAACTTCTGCTCTGGGTGTCCTACATTGCCCTAGAGCTGAAAGGCACAAGGTGCAGGCTTCTTTCCAAAGGGCGAGTTGGGACCCAGAGCATCTTGCTTCCAGCTCTTTGGGAAGCTAAGAAACAACTCGCTCTGCACAGTGCTCTTACAGCCTACCGGGAACATCTCTTACAAAGGCCTGTGAAACGCAGTTTCTTTGCAGGCCTGATCTGGCTGAAGCAGAACTTCTGCGCTGGGTGTGCTACATTGCCATAGAGCAGAAAGGCACAACGTGCAGGCTTCTTTCCAAAGGGCGAGTTGGGCCCCAGAGCTTCTTGCTTCCAGCTCTTTGGGAAGCTAAGAAACAACTCGCTCTGCACAGTGCTCTCACAGCCTACCGGGAACATCTCTTACAAAGGCCTGTGAAACGCAGTTTCTTTGCAGGCCTCATCTGGCTGCAGCAGAACTACTGCTCTGGGTCTGCTACATTGCCCTAAACCTGAAAGGCACAACGTGCAGGCTTCTTTCCAAAGGGCGAGTTGGGCCCCAGAGCATCTTGCTTCCAGCTCTTTGGGAAGCTAAGAAACAACTCGCTCTGCACAGTGCTCTTACAGCCTACCGGTAACATCTCTTTCAAAGGCCTGTGAAACGCAGATTCTTTGCAGGCCTGATATGGCTGAAGCAGAAATTCTGCTCTGGGTGTGCTACATTGCCCTGGAGCTGAGAGGCACAACGTGCAGGCTTCTTTCCAAAGGGCGAGTTGGGCCCCACAGCATCTTGCTTCCAGCTCTTTGGGAAGCTAAGAAACAACTCGCTCTGCACAGTGCTCTTACAGCCTACCGGGAACATCTCTTCCAAAGGCCTGTGAAACCCAGTTTCTTTGCAGGCCTGATCTGGCTGAAGTAGGACTTCTGCTCTGGGTGTGCTACTTTGTCCTAGAGCTGAAAGGCACAACGTGCAGGCTTCTTTCCAAAGGGCGAGTTGGGCCCCACAGCATCTTGCTTCCAGCTCTTTGGGAAGCTAAGAAACCACTCGCTCTGCACACTGCTCTTACAGCCTACTGTGAACATCTCTTCAAAGGCCTGTGAAACGCAGTTTCTTTGCAGGCCTGATCTGGCTGAAGTAGGACTTCTGCTCTGGGTGTGCTACATTGCCCTAGAGCTGAAAGGCACAACGTGCAGGCTTCTTTCCAAAGGGCGAGTTGGGCCCCACAGCATCTTGCTTCCAGCTCTTTGGGAAGCTAAGAAACAACTCGCTCTGCACAGTGCTCTTACAGCCTACCGGGAACATCTCTTACAAAGGCCTGTGAAACGCAGTTTCTTTGCAGGCCTGATCTGGCTGAAGCAGAACTTCAGCTCTGGGTGTGCTACATTGCCCTAGAGCAGAAAGGCACAACGTGCAGGCTTCTTTCCAAAGGGCGAGTTCGGCCCCAGAGCATCTTGCTTCCAGCTCTTTGGGAAGCTTAGAAACTACTCGCTCTGCACTGTGCTCTTACAGCCTACCGGGAACATCTCTTACAAAGGCCTGTGAAACGCAGTGTCTTTACAGGCCTGATCTGGCTGAATCAGAACTTCTGCTCTGGGTGTGCTACATTGCCATAGACCTGAAAGGCACAACGTGCAGGATTCTTTCCAAAGGGCGAGTTGGGCCCCAGAGCATCTTGCTTCCAGGTCTTTGGGACGCTAAGAGACGACTCGCTCTGCAAACTGCTCTGACAGCCTACCGGGCACATTCTTACAAAGGCCTGTGAAATGCAGTTTCGCTGTAGGACTGATCTGGCTGAAGTAGAACTTCTGCTCTGGGTGTGCTAGATTGCCTAGAGAGAAACGCACAACGTGTAGTTTTTTCCAAAGGGGCGAGTTGGATCTAGAGCATCTTGCTTCCAGCTCTTTGGGAAGCTAAGAAAGGTTCTCGCTCTGCAGAGTGCTCTCAGAAGCCTACCGGGAACACTTCTTACAAAGGCCTGTGAAACGCAGTTTCTTTGCAGGCCTGATCTGGATG
>NW_027227086.1:0-17593 GCF_037783145.1 Equus przewalskii
TGCCGGGCATGCCGGGACCACCTCTCAGATATGCCAGAACCACGTGCCAATGACCCCGGAAGCACCTGCCGAGCACGCCGGAACCACCTGCTCGACTCGCCAGAACCACCTGCCGGACACGCAGAAATCACCTGCCGGCTACGCCACAACCAGTTGGGGAACACTTCGGAATCACCTGCCGGGCTTGCTGGAACCACCTGCCGGTCATGCCAAAATCACCTGCCAACTACGCCAGTACCACTTGGCGGACACTGTGGAAACACCTGTCGGGCCGGCCGGAACCACATCTCAGACGTGCCAGAACCATGTGCCTGAGATGCTGGAACCACACCCCGAAAAGACGGAAAACACCTGCCAGAACCGCCTGAACCACCTGCTGAGCACGCCGGATCCACCTGCTCGACTCACCGGTACCACCTCCCTGACACGCCAAAATCACCTGCTGGGTATGCCAGAACCACTTGGCGGACACTCCGGAATCATCTGCCGGACATGCCGGAACCAGCTCTAAGACACACCAGAACCAAGTGCCGGAGACGCCGGAAGCACCTACCGAGCATGCCGGAGCCACCTGCTCGACTCGCCGGAAACACCTGCCGGACACGCCAAAGTCACCTGCCGGGTATGCCAGAACCACCTGGCAGACACTACGGAATCACCTGCCGCGCATGCCGGAACCACCTCTCAGACGCGCCGGAAGCACGTGCCAGACACGCCGGAAACACCTTCCGGACAGACCGGAACCACCTGCCAAGAACGCCGGAGCCACCTGTTCGACTCGCTGGAACCACCTGCCGGACATGCCAATATCAACTGCTGGCTATGCCAGAACCACCTGGGGGACACTCCGGGATCACCTGCCAGCCATGGCGGAACCACCTCTCAGACGTACCAGAACCACCTGCCGGAGAAGCTGGAAACACGTCCTGGACAGACTGGAACCACGTGACGGCCATGCCTGAACCACCTGCCGAGCACGGCGGAACCACCTGCCGGACACGCCAAAATCACCTGCGGGCTACGCCAGAACCACTTGGAAGAGTCTCCGAAATGACCTGCCGGGCATGTTGGAACCACCTCTCAGACGGGCCAGAAGCACGTGGCGGACAGTCCGGAATCACCTGTTGGGCATACGCAACCACCTCTGACACGTACCAGAACCACGTGCCGTGCACGCCGGAACCACCTACCGGACAGACCGGAATCAACTTTTGGGCATGCCGGAACCACCAGTCAGATGTGCCAGAAACACGTGCCGGAGACGCCGGAAGCACCTGCCGAGCACGTCGCAACCACCTGCTCAACTCGCCTGAACCAGCTGCCGGACATGCCAGAATCACCTGCCCGCTACACCAGCACCACTTCGGGGACAAGCCGGAATCACGTGAGGGGCATGCCGGCACAGCCTCTCAGACTGAACCTCGTGCCGGACACCACAGAACCACCTGCCGGACAGACCGGAACCACCTGCCGGACACGCCGGAACCACCGGCTCGACCCGCCGGAACGACCGCTGGACATGCAAAATCACCTGCCGGCTACGCCGGAAACACTTGGCGAACACTCCGGAATCACCTGCCGGGCATGCCGGAACCACCTCTCAGATATGCCAGAACCACGTGCCAATGACCCCGGAAGCACCTGCCGAGCATGCCGGAACCACCTGCTCGAATCGCCAGAACCACCTGCCGGACACGCAAAAATCACCTGCCGGCTACGCCACAACCAGTTGGGGAACACTTCGGAATCACCTGCCGGGCTTGCTGGAACCACCTGCCGGTCATGCCAAAATCACCTGCCAACTACGCCAGTACCACATGGCGGACACTGTGGAAACACCTGTCGGGCCGGCCGGAACCACATCTCAGACGTGCCAGAAACATGTGCATGAGATGCTGGAGCCACACCCCGAACAGACGGAAAACACCTTCCAGACCCGTCTGAACAACCTGCCGAGCACGCCGGAGCCACCTGCTCGACTCGCCAGAACCACCTAGTGACATGCCCAAATCACCAGCCGGGTATGCCAGAACCACTTGGCGGACACTCCGGAATCATCTGCCGTACATGACGGAAGCAGCTCTCAGACACACCAGAACCACGTGCCGGAGACGCCGGAAGCACCTGCCGAGCATGCCTGAGCCACCTGCTCGACTCGCCAGAACCACCTGCCGATCACGCAAAAATCACCTGCCGCCTACGCCACAACCAGTTGGTGAACACTTTGGAATCACCTGCCAGGCTTGCTGGAACCACCTGCCCGTCATGCCAAAATCACCTGCCAACTACGCCAGAACCGCTTGGCGGACACTGCGGAAACACCTGTTGGGCCGGCTGGAACCACATCTCAGACGTGCCAGAAACGTGTTTATGAGATGCTGGAACCACACCCCGAACAGACGGATACCACCTGCCAGAACCGCCTGAACCACCTGCTGAGCACGCCGGAACCACCTGCTCGACTCACCGGTACCACCTCCCTGACACGCCAAAATCACCTGCTGGGTATGCCAGAACCACTTGGCGGACACTCCGGAATCACCTGCCGCGCATGCCGGAACCACCTCTCAGACGTGCCGGAAGCACGTGCCAGACACGCCGGAAACACCTACCAGACAGACCGGAACCACCTGCCGAGCACACCGGAGCCACCTGTTCGACTCGCTGGAACCACCTGCCGGACATGCCAATATCAACTGCTGGCTATGCCAGAACCACCTGGGGGACAGTCCGGGATCACCTGCCAGCCATGGCGGAACCACCTCTCAGACGTACCAGAACCACCTGCCGGAGAAGCTGGAAACACGTCCTGGACAGACTGGAACCACGTGACGGCCATGCCTGAACCACCTGCCGAGCACGGCGGAACAACCTGCCGGACACGCCAAAATCACCTGCGTGTTATGCCGGAACCACTTGGAGGACTCTCTGGGATGACCTGCCGGGCATGCCGGAACCACCTCTCAGACGTGCCAGAACCATGTGGCGGACAGTCCGGAATCACCTGTTGGGCATGCGCAACCACCTCTGAGACGTACCAGAACCACATGCCGTGCAGGCTGGAATCACCTACCGGACAGACCGGAATCACCTTTCGGGCATGCCGGAACCACCTGTCAGATGTGCCAGAAACACGTGCCGGAGACGCCGGAAGCACCTGCCAAGCACGTTGGAACCACCTGATCAACTCGCCTGAACCACCTGCCGGACATGCCAAAATCACCTGCCGAATATGCCAGAACCACTTGGCGAACACTCCGGAATCACTTGCCGGGCATGCAGGAACCACCTCTCAGACATGCCAGAACCCCGAGCCAATGACCCCGGAAGCACCAGCCGAGCACGCCGGAACCACCTGCTCGACTCGCCAGAACCACCTGCCGGACACGCCAAAATCACCTGCGGGCTACGCCAGAACCACTTGGACGACTCTCCGAAATGACCTGCCGGGCATGTTGGAACCACCTCTCAGACGGGCCAGAAGCACGTGGCGGACAGTCCGGAATCACCTGTTGGGCATACGCAACCACCTCTGACACGTACCAGAACCACGTGCCGTGCACGCCGGAACCACCTACCGGACAGACCGGAATCAACTTTTGGGCATGCCGGAACCACCAGTCAGACGTGCCAGAAACACGTGCCGGAGACGCCGGAAGCACCTGCCGAGCACGTCGCAACCACCTGCTCAACTCGCCTGAACCACCTGCCGGACACGCCAAAATCACCTGCCCGCTACACCAGCACCACTTCGGGGACAAGCCGGAATCACGTGAGGGGCATGCCGGCACAGCCTCTCAGACTGAACCTCGTGCCGGACACCACAGAACCACCTGCCGGACAGACCGGAACCACCTGCCGGACACGCCGGAACCACCGGCTCGACCCGCCGGAACGACCGCTGGACATGCAAAATCACCTGCCGGCTACGCCGGAAACACTTGGCGAACACTCCGGAATCACCTGCCGGGCATGCCGGAACCACCTCTCAGATATGCCAGAACCACATGCCAATGACCCCGGAAGCACCTGCCGAGCACGCCGGAACCACCTGCTCGACTCGCCAGAACCAACTGCCGGACACGCAAAAATCACCTGCCGGCTACGCCACAACCAGTTGGGGAACACTTCGGAATCACCTGCCGGGCTTGCTGGAACCACCTGCCGGTCATGCCAAAATCACCTGCCAACTACGCCAGTACCACTTGGCGGACACTGTGGAAACACCTGTCGGGCCGGCCGGAACCACATCTCAGACGTGCCAGAAGCATGTGCATGAGATGCTGGAACCCCACCCGAACAGACGGAAAACACCTGCCAGACCCGTCTGAACAACCTGCCGAGCACGCCGGAGCCACCTGCTCGACTCGCCGGAACCACCTACCTGACATGCCCAAGTTACCAGCTGGGTATGCCAGAACCAATTGGCGGACACTCCGGAATCATCTGCCGGACATGCCGGAACCAGCTCTCAGACACACCAGAACCACGTGCCGGAGACGCCGGAAGCACCTGCCGAGCACGTCGCAACCACCTGCTCAACTCGCCTGAACCACCTGCCGGACACGCCAAAATCACCTGCCCGCTCCACCAGCACCACTTGGGGGACAAGCCGGAATCACGTGAGGGGCATGCCGGCACAGCCTCTCAGACTGAACCTCGTGCCGGACACCACAGAACCACCTGCCGGACAGACCGGAACCACCTGCCGGACACGCCGGAACCACCGGCTCGACCCGCCGGAACGACCGCTGGACATGCAAAATCACCTGCCGGCTACGCCGGAAACACTTGGCGAACACTCCGGAATCACCTGCCGGGCATGCCGGAACCACCTCTCAGATATGCCAGAACCACGTGCCAATGACCCCGGAAGCACCTGCCGAGCATGCCGGAACCACCTGCTCGACTCGCCAGAACCACCTGCCGGACACGCAAAAATCACCTGCCGGCTACGCCACAACCAGTTGGGGAACACTTCGGAATCACCTGCCGGGCTTGCTGGAACCACCTGCCGGTCATGCCAAAATCACCTGCCAACTACGCCAGTACCACTTGGCGGACACTGTGGAAACACCTGTCGGGCCGGCCGGAACCACATCTCAGACGTGCCAGAACCATGTGCATGAGATGCTGGAGCCACACCCCGAACAGACGGAAAACACCTTCCAGACCCGTCTGAACAACCTGCCGAGCACGCCGGAGCCACCTGCTCGCCTCGCCGGAACCACCTAGTGACATGCCCAAACACCAGCCGGGTATGCCAGAACCACTTGGCGGACACTCCGGAATCATCTGCCGTACATGATGGAACCAGCTCTCAGACACACCAGAACCACATGCCGGAGACGCCGGAAGCACCTGCCGAGCATGCCGGAGCCACCTGCTCGACTCGCCAGAAACACCTGCTGGACACGCCAAAATCACCTGCCAGGTACGCCAGAACCACCTGGCGGACACTCCGAAATCAGCTGTCGCGCATGCCGGAACCACCTCTCAGACGTGCCGGAAGCACGTGCCGGACACGCCGGAATCACCTACCGGACAGACCGGAACCACCTGCCGAGCACGCCGGAGCCACCTGTTCGACTCGCTGGAACCACCTGCCGGACAGGCCAATATCAACTGCTGGCTATGCCAGAACCACCTGGGGGACGGTCCGGAATCACCTGCCAGCCATGGCGGAACCACCTCTCAGACGTACCAGAACCACCTGCCGGAGAAGCTGGAAACACGTCCTGGACAGTCTGGAACCACCTGCCGGCCAAGCCTGAACCACCTGCCAAGCACAACGGAACAACCTGCCAGACACGCCAAAATCACCTGCGTGTTATGCCAGAACCACTTGGAGGACTCTCTGGGATGACCTGCCGGGCATGCCGGAACCACCTCTCAGACGTGCCAGAACCATGTGGCGGGCAGTCCGGAATCACCTGTTGGGCATGCGCAACCACCTCTGAGACGTACCAGAACCACATGCAGTGCAGGCTGGAACCACCTACCGGACAGACCGGAATCACCTTTCGGGCATGCCGGAACCACCTGTCAGATGTGCCAGAAACACGTGCCGGAGACGCCGGAAGCACCTGCCAAGCACGTTGGAACCACCTGCTCAACTCGCCTGAACCACCTGCCGGACATGCCAAAATCACCTGCCGACTATGCCAGAACCACTTGGCGAACACTCCGGAATCACTTGCCGGGCATGCAGGAACCACCTCTCAGACATGCCAGAACCCCGTGCCAATGACCCCGGAAGCACCAGCCGAGCACGCTGGAACCACCTGCCGATCACGCAAAAATCACCTGCCGGCTACGCCACAACCAGTTGGTGAACACTTTGGAATCACCTGCTAGGCTTGCTGGAACCACCTGCCGGTCATGCCAAAATCACCTGCCAACTACGCCAGAACCGCTTGGCGGACACTGCGGAAACACCTGTCGGGCCGGCTGGAACCACATCTCAGACGTGCCAGAAACGTGTTCATGAGATGCTGGAACCACACCCCGAACAGACGGATACCACCTGCCAGAACCGCCTGAACCACCTGCTGAGCACGCCGGAACCACCTGCTGGACTTGCCTGAACCACCTGCCGGACACGCCAAAATCACCTGCCCGCTACACCAGCACCACTTCGGGGACAAGCCGGAATCACGTGAGGGGCATGCCGGCACAGCCTCTCAGACTGAACCTCGTGCCGGACACCACAGAACCACCTGCCGGACAGACCGGAACCACCTGACGGACACGCCGGAACCACTGCATCGACCCGCCGGAACGACCGCTGGACATGCAAAATCACCTGCCAGCTACGCCGGAAACACTTGGCGAACACTCCGGAATCACCTGCCGGGCATGCCGGAACCACCTCTAAGATATTCCAGAACCACGTGCCAATGACCCCGGAAGCACCTGCCGAGCACGCCGCAACGTCCTGCTCGACTCGCCAGAACCACCTGCCGGACACGCAAAAATCACCTGCCGGATACGCCACAACCAGTTGGGGAACACTTCGGAATCACCTGCCGGGCTTGCTGGAACCACCTGCCGGTCATGCCAAAATCACCTGCCAACTACGCCAGTACCACTTGGCGGACACTGTGGAAACACCTGTCGGGCCGGCCGGAACCACATCTCAGACGTGCCAGAACCATGTGCATGAGATGCTGGAGCCACACCCCGAACAGACGGAAAACACCTGCCAGACCCGTCTGAACAACCGGCCGAGCACGCCGGAGCCACCTGCTCGACTCGCCGGAACCACCTACCTGACATGCCCAAATCACCAGCCGGGTATGCCAGAACCACTTGGCGGACACTTCGGAATCATCTGCCGGACATGCCGGAACCAGCTCTCAGACACACCAGAACCACGTGCCGGAGACACCGGAAGCACCTGCCGAGCATGCCGGAGCCACCTGCTCGACTCGCCAGAAACACCTGCCGGACACGCCAAAATCACCTGCCGGGTACGCCAGAACCAATTGGCGGACAGTCCGAAACCACCTGCCGCGCATGCCGGAACCACCTTTCAGACGTGCCGGAAGCACGTGCCGGACACGCCGGAATCACCTACCGGACAGACCGGAACCACCTGCCTAGCACGCCGGAGCCACCTGTTCGACTCGCTGGAACCACCTGCCGGACAGGCCAATATCAAATGCTGGCTATGCCAGAACCACCTGGGGGACGTTCCGGAATCACCTGCCAGCCATGGCGGAACCACCTCTCAGACGTACCAGAACCACCTGCCGGAGAAGCTGGAAACACGAACTGGACAGTCTGGAACCACCTGCCGGCCAAGCCTGAACCACCTGCCAAGCACAACGGAACAACCTGCCAGACACGCCAAAATCACCTGCGTGTTATGCCAGAAACACTTGGAGGACTCTCTGGGATGACCTGCCGGGCATGCCGGAACCACCTCTCAGACGTGCCAGAACCATGTGGCGGGCAGTCCGGAATCACCTGTTGGGCATGCGCAACCACCTCTGAGACGTACCAGAACCACATGCAGTGCAGGCTGGAACCACCTACCGGACAGACCGGAATCACCTTTCGGGCATGCCGGAACCACCTATCAGATGTGCCAGAAACACTTGCCGGAGACGCCGGAAGCACCTGCCAAGCACGTTGGAACCACCTGCTCAACTCGCCTGAACCACCTGCCGGACATGCCAAAATCACCTGCCGACTATGCCAGAACCACTTGGCGAACACTCCGGAATCACTTGCCGGGCATGCAGGAACCACCTCTCAGACATGCCAGAACCCCGTGCCAATGACCCCGGAAGCACCAGCCGAGCACGCCGGAACCACCTGCTCGACTCGCCAGAACCACCTGCCGATCACGGAAACATCACCTGCCGGCTACGCCACAACCAGTTGGTGAACACTTTGGAATCACCTGCCAGGCTTGCTGGAACCACCTGCCCGTCATGCCAAAATCACCTGCCAACTACGCCACAACCGCTTGGCGGACACTGCGGAAACACCTGTCGGGCCGGCTGGAACCACATCTCAGACGTGCCAGAAACGTGTTCATGAGATGCTGGAACCACACCCCGAACAGACGGATACCACCTGCCAGAACCGCCTGAACCACCTGCTGAGCACGCCGGAACCACCTGCTCGACTCACCGGTACCACCTCCCTGACACGCCAAAATCACCTGCTGGGTATGCCAGAACCACTTGGCGGACACTCCGGAATCATCTGCCGGACATGCCGGAACCAGCTCTCAGACACACCAGAACCAAGTGCCGGAGACGCCGGAAGCACCTACCGAGCATGCCGGAGCCACCTGCTCGACTCGCCGGAACACCTGCTGGACACGCCAAAGTCACCTGCCGGGTATGCCAGAACCACCTGGCGGACACTACGGAATCACCTGCCGCGCATGCCGGAACCACATCTCAGACGCGCCGGAAGCACGTGCCAGACACGCCGGAAACACCTTCCGGACAGACCGGAACCACGTGCCAAGAACGCCGGAGCCACCTGTTCGACTCGCTGGAACCACCTGCCGGACATGCCAATATCAACTGCTGGCTATGCCAGAACCACCTGGGGGACAGTCCGGGATCACCTGCCAGCCATGGCGGAACCACCTCTCAGACGTACCAGAACCACCTGCCGGAGAAGCTGGAAACACGTCCTGGACAGACTGGAACCACGTGACGGCCATGCCTGAACCACGTGCCGAGCACGGCGGAACCACCTGCCGGACACGCTAAAATCACCTGCGGGCTACGCCAGAACCACTTGGACGAGTCTCCGAAATGACCTGCCGGGCATGTTGGAACCACCTCTCAGACGTGCCAGAAGCACGTGGCGGACAGTCCGGAATCACCTGTTGGGCATACGCAACCACCTCTGAGACGTACCAGAACCACGTGCCGTGCACGCCGGAACCACCTACCGGACAGACCGGAATCAACTTTTGGGCATGCCGGAACCACCAGTCAGATGTGCCAGAAACACGTGCCGGAGACGCCGGAAGCACCTGCCGAGCACGTCGCAACCACCTGCTCAACTCGCCTGAACCACCTGCCGGACACGCCAGAATCACCTGCCCGCTACACCAGCACCACTTCGGGGACAAGCCGGAATCACGTGAGGGGCATGCTGGCACAGCCTCTCAGACTGAACCTCGTGCCGGACACCACAGAACCACCTGCCGGACAGACCGGAACCACCTGCCGGACACGCCGGAACCACCGGCTCGACCCGCCGGAACGACCGCTGGACATGCAAAATCACCTGCCGGCTACGCCGGAAACACTTGGCGAACACTCCGGAATCACCTGCCGGGCATGCCGGAACCACCTCTCAGATATGCCAGAACCACGTGCCAATGACCCCGGAAGCACCTGCCGAGCATGCCGGAACCACCTGCTCGAATCGCCAGAACCACCTGCCGGACACGCAAAAATCACCTGCCGGCTACGCCACAACCAGTTGGGGAACACTTCGGAATCACCTGCCGGGCTTGCTGGAACCACCTGCCGGTCATGCCAAAATCACCTGCCAACTACGCCAGTACCACTTGGCGGACACTGTGGAAACACCTGTCGGGCCGGCCGGAACCACATCTCAGACGTGCCAGAACCATGTGCATGAGATGCTGGAGCCACACCCCGAACAGACGGAAAACACCTGCCAGACCCGTCTGAACAACCTGCCGAGCACGCCGGAGCCACCTACCTGACATGCCAAAATCACCAGCCGGGTATGCCAGAACCACTTGGCGGACACTCCGGAATCATCTGCCGGACATGCCGGAACCAGCTCTCAGACACACCAGAACCACGTGCCGGAGACGCCGGAAGCACCTACCGAGCATGCCGGAGCCACCTGCTCGACTCGCCAGAAACACCTGCCGGACACGCCAAATCACCTGCCGGGTACGCCAGAACCACCTGGCGGACAATCCGAAATCACCTGTCGCGCATGCCGGAACCACCTCTCAGACGTGCCGGAAGCACGTGCCGGACACGCCGGAATCACCTACCGGACAGACCGGAACCACCTGCCGAGCACGCCGGAGCCACCTGTTCGACTCGCTGGAACCACCTGCCGGACAGGCCAATATCAACTGCTGGCTCTGCCAGAACCACCTGGGGGACGGTCCGGAATCACCTGCCAGCCATGGCGGAACCACCTCTCAGACGTACCAGAACCACCTGCCGGAGAAGCTGGAAACACGTGCTGGACAGTCTGGAACCACCTGCCGGCCAAGCCTGAACCACCTGCCAAGCACAACGGAACAACCTGCCAGACACGCCAAAATCACCTGCGTGTTATGCCAGAACCACTTGGAGGACTCTCCGAAATGACCTGCCGGGCATGCCGGAACCACCACTCAGACGTGCCAGAACCATGTGGCGGACAGTCCGGAATCACCTGTTGGGCATGCGCAACCACCTCTGAGACGTACCAGAACCACATGCCGTGCAGGCTGGAACCACCTACCGGACAGACCGGAATCACCTTTCGGGCATGCCGGAACCACCTGTCAGATGTGCCAGAAACATGTGCCGGAGACGCCGGAAGCACCTGCCAAGCACGTTGGAACCACCTGCTCAACTCGCCTGAACCACCTGCCGGACATGCCAAAATCACCTGCCGACTATGCCAGAACCACTTGGCGAACACTCCGGAATCACTTGCCGGGCATGCAGGAACCACCTCTCAGACATGCCAGAACCCCGTGCCAATGACCCCGGAAGCACCAGCCGAGCACGCCGGAACCACCTGCTCGACTCGCCAGAACCACCTGCCGCTCACGCAAAAATCACCTGCCGGCTACGCCACAACCAGTTGGTGAACACTTTGGAATCACCTGCCAGGCTTGCTGGAACCACCTGCCGGTCATGCCAAAATCAGCTGCCAACTACGCCAGAACCGCTTGGCGGACACTGCGGAAACACCTGTCGGGCCGGCTGGAACCACATCTCAGACGTGCCAGAAACGTGTTCATGAGATGCTGGAACCACACCCCGAACAGACGGATACCACCTGCCAGAACCGCCTGAACCACCTGCTCAGCACGCCGGAACCACCTGCTCGACTCTCCTGAACCACCTGCCGGACACGCCAAAATCACCTGCCCGCTACACCAGCACCACTTCGGGGACAAGCCGGAATCACGTGAGGGGCATGCCGGCACAGCCTCTCAGACTGAACCTCGTGCCGGACACCACAGAACCACCTGCCGGACAGACCGGAACCACCTGCCGGACACGCCGGAACCACTGCCTCGACCCGCCGGAACGACCGCTGGACATGCAAAATCACCTGCCGGCTACGCCGGAAACACTTGGCGAACACTCCGGAATCACCTGCCGGGCATGCCGGAACCACCTCTCAGATATGCCAGAACCACGTGCCAATGACCCCGGGAGCACCTGCCGAGCACTCCGGAACCACCTGCTCGACTCGCCAGAACCACCTGCCGGACACGCCAAAATCACCTGCCGGCTACGCCACAACCAGTTGGGGAACACTTCGGAATCACCTGCCGGGCTTGCTGGAACCACCTGCCGGTCATGCCCAAATCACCTGCCAACTACGCCAGAACAGCGTGGCGGACACTGCGGAAACACCTGTCGGGCCGGCTGGAACCACATCTCAGACGTGCCAGAAACGTGTTCATGAGATGCTGGAACCACACCCCGAACAGACGGATACCACCTGCCAGAACCGCCTGAACCACCTGCTGAGCACGCCGGAACCACCTGCTCTACTCACCGGTACCACCTCCCTGACACGCCAAAATCACCTGCTGGGTATGCCAGAACCACTTGGCGGACACTCCGGAATCATCTGCCGGACATGCCGGAACCAGCTCTCAGACACACCAGAACCAAGTGCCGGAGACGCCTGAAGCACCTGCCGAGAATGCTGGAGCCACCTGCTCGACTCGCCAGAAACACCTTCCGGACACGCCAAAATCACCTGCCGGGTATGCCGAACCACATCTCAGACGTGCCAGAACCATGTGCATGAGATGCTGGAACCACACCCCGAACAGACGGAAAACACCTGCCAGACCCGTCTGAACAACCTGCCGAGCACGCCTGAGCCACCTGCTCGACTCGCCGGAACCACCTACCTGACATGCCCAAATCACCAGCCGGGTATGCCAGAACCACTTGGCGGACACTCCGGAATCATCTGCCGGACATGCCGGAACCAGCTCTCAGACACACCAGAACCACGTGCCGGAGACGCCGGAAGCACCTGCCGAGCATGCCGGAGCCACCTGCTCGACTCGCCAGAAACACCTGCCGGACACGCCAAAATCACCTGCCGGGTACGCCAGAACCACCTGGCGGACACTCCGTAACCACCTGTCGCGCATGCCGGAACCACCTCTCAGACGTGCCGGAAGCATGTGCCGGACACGCCGGAATCACCTACCGGACAGACCGGAACCACCTGCCGAGCACGCCGGAGCCACCTGTTCGACTCGCTGGAACCACCTGCCGGACAGGCCAGTATCAACTGCTGGCTATGCCAGAACCACCTGGGGGACGGTCCGGAATCACCTGCCAGCCATGGCGGAACCACCTCTCAGACGTACCAGAACCACCTGCCGGAGAAGCTGGAAACACGTCCTGGACAGTCTGGAACCACCTGCCGGCCAAGCCTGAACCACCTGCCAAGCACAACGGAACAACCTGCCAGACACGCCAAAATCACCTGCGTGTTATGCCAGAACCACTTGGACGACTCTCCGAAATGACCTGCCGGGCATGTTGGAACCACCTCTCAGACGTGCCAGAAGCACGTGGCGGACAGTCCGGAATCACCTGTTGGGCATACGCAACCACCTCTGAGACGTACCAGAACCACGTGCCGTGCACGCCGGAACCACCTACCGGACAGACCGGAATCAACTTTTGGGCATGCCGGAACCACCAGTCAGATGTGCCAGAAACACGTGCCGGAGACGCCGGAAGCACCTGCCGAGCACGTCGCAACCACCTGCTCAACTCGCCTGAACCACCTGCCGGATATGCCAAAATCACCTGCCGGCTACGCCAGCACCACTGGCGAACACTCCGGAATCACGTGCCGGGCATGCAGGAACCACCTCTCAGACATGCCAGAACCCGTGCCAAACACCTCGGAAGCACCAGCCGAGCACGCCGGAACCACTGCCCGACTCGCCAGAACCACTGCCGATCACGCAAAAATCACCTGCCGGCTACGCCACAACCAGTTGGCGAACACTTCGGAATCACCGGCCAGGCTTGCTGGAACCACTGCCAGTCATGCCAAATCACCTGCCAACTACGCCAGAACCGTGGCGGACACTGCGGAAACACTGTCGGGTCGGCTGGAACCATCATCAGACGTGCCAGAAACGTGTTCATGAGATGCTGGAACCACACCCCGAACAGACGGAATACCACCTGCCAGAACCGCCTGAACCACCTGCCGAGCACGCCGGAACCACCTGCTCGACCCACCGGAACCACCTCCCTGACACGCCAAAATCACCTGCTGGGTATGCCAGAACCACTTGGCGGACACTCGGAATCATCTGCCGGACATGCCGGAACCAGCTCTCAGACACACCAGAACCAAGTGCCGGAGACGCCGGAAGCACCGGCCGAGCATGCCGGAGCCACTTGCTCGACTCGCCAGAAACACCTGCCGGACACGCCAAAATCACCTGCCGGGTACGCCAGAACCACCTGGCGGACACTCCGGAATCACCTGCCGCGCATGCCGGAACCACCTCTCAGACGTGCCGGAAGCACGTGCCGGACACGCCGGAAACACCTACCGGACAGACCGGAACCACCTGCCAAGAACGCCGGAGCCACCTGTTCGACTCGCTGGAACCACCTGCCGGACAGGCCAATATCAACTGCTGGCTATGCCAGAACCACCTGGGGGACAGTCCGGGATCACCTGCCAGCCATGGCGGAACCACCTCTCAGACGTACCAGAACCACCTGCCGGAGAAGCTGGAAACACGTCCTGGACAGACTGGAACCACGTGACGGCCATGCCTGAACCACCTGCCGAGCACGGCGGAACCACCTGCCGGACACGCCAAAATCACCTGCGGGCTACGCCAGAACCACTTGGACGACTCTCCGAATGACCTGCCGGGCATGTTGGAACCACCTCTCAGACGTGCCAGAAGCACGTGGCGGACAGTCCGGAATCACCTGTTGGGCATACGCAACCACCTCTGACACGTACCAGAACCACGTGCCGTGCACGCTGGAACCACCTACCGGACAGACCGGAATCAACTTTTGGGCATGCCGGAACCACCAGTCAGATGTGCCAGAAACACGTGCCGGAGACGTCGGAAGCACCTGCCGAGCACGTCGGAACCACCTGCTCAACTCGCCTGAACCACCTGCCGGACACGCCAAAATCACCTGCCCGCTACACCAGCACCACTTCGGGGACAAGCCGGAATCACGTGAGGGGCATGCCGGCACAGCCTCTCAGACTGAACCTCGTGCCGGACACCACAGAACCACCTGCCGGACAGACCGGAACCACCTGCCGGACACGCCGGAACCACCGGCTCGACCCGCCGGAACGACCGCTGGACATGCAAATCACCTGCCGGCTACGCCGGAAACACTTGGCGAACACTCCGGAATCACCTGCCGGGCATGCCGGAACCACCTCCCAGATATGCCAGAACCACGTGCCAATGACCCCGGAAGCACCTGCCGAGCACGCCGGAACCACCTGCTCGACTCGCCAGAACCACCTGCCGGACACGCAAAATCACCTGCCGGCTACGCCACAACCAGTTGGGGACACTTCGGAATCACCTGCCGGGCTTGCTGGAACCACCTGCCGGTCATGCCAAAATCACCTGCCAACTACGCCAGTACCACTTGGCGGACACTGTGGAAACACCTGTCGGGCCGGCCGGAACCACATCTCAGACGTGCCAGAACCATGTGCATGAGATGCTGGAACCACACCCCGAACAGACGGAAACACCTGCCAGACCCGTCTGAGACCTGCCGAGCACGCCGGAGCCACCTGCTCGACTCGCCGGAACCACCTACCCTGACATGCCCAAATCACCAGCCGGGTATGCCAGAACCACTTGGCGGACACTCCGGAATCATCTGCCGGACATGCCGGAACCAGCTCTCAGACACACCAGAACCACGTGCCGGAGACGCCGGAAGCACCTGCCGAGCATGCCGGAGCCACCTGCTCGACTCGCCAGAAACACCTGCCGGACACGCCAAAATCACCTGCCGGGTACGCCAGAACCACCTGCGGACACTCGAATCACCTGTCGCGCATGCCGGAACCACCTCCAGACGTGCCGGAAGCACGTGCCGGACACGCCGGAATCACCTACCGGACAGACCGGAACCACCTGCCGAGCACGCCGGAGCCACCTGTTCGACTCGCTGGAACCACCTGCCGGACAGGCCAATATCAACTGCTGGCTATGCCAGAACCACCTGGGGACGGTCCGGAATCACCTGCCAGCCATGGCGGAACCACCTCTCAGACGTACCAGAACCACCTGCCGGAGAAGCTGGAACACGTCCTGGACAGTCTGGAACCACCTGCCGGCCAAGCCTGAACCACCTGGCCAAGCACAACGGAACAACCTGCCAGACACGCCAAAATCACCTGCGGGTTATGCCAGAACCACTTGGAGGACTCTCGGGATGACCTGCCGGGCATGCCGGAACCACCTCTCAGACGTGCCAGAACCATGTGGCGGACAGTCCGGAATCACCTGTTGGGCATGCGCAACCACCTCTGAGACGTACCAGAACCACATGCCGTGCAGGCTGGAACCACCTACCGGACAGACCGGAATCACCTTCGGGCATGCCGGAACCACCTGTCAGATGTGCCAGAAACACGTGCCGGAGACGCCGGAAGCACCTGCCAAGCACGTTGGAACCACCTGCTCAACTCGCCTGAACCACCTGCCGGACATGCCAAAATCACCTGCCGACTATGCCAGAACCACTTGGCGAACACTCCGGAATCACTTGCCGGGCATGCAGGAACCACCTCCAGACATGCCAGAACCCGTGCCAATGACCCCGGAAGCACCAGCCGAGCACGCCGGAACCACCTGCTCGACTCGCCAGAACCACCTGCCGATCACGCAAAATCACCTGCCGGCTACGCCACAACCAGTTGGTGAACACTTTGGAATCACCTGCCAGGCTTGCTGGAACCACCTGCCAGTCATGCCAAAATCACCTGCCAACTACGCCAGAACCGCTTGGCGGACACTGCGGAAACACCTGTCGGGCCGGCTGGAACCACATCTCAGACGTGCCAGAACGTGTTCATGAGATGCTGGAACCACACCCCGAACAGACGGATACCACCTGCCAGAACCGCCTGAACCACCTGCTGAGCACGCCGGAACCACCTGCTCGACTCACCGGTACCACCTCCCTGACACGCCAAAATCACCTGCTGGGTATGCCAGAACCACTTGGCGGACACTCCGGAATCATCTGCCGGACATGCCGGAACCAGCTCCAGACACACCAGAACCAAGTGCCGGAGACGCCGGAAGCACCTGCCGAGCATGCCGGAGCCACCTGCTCGACTCGCCAGAAACACCTGCCGGACACGCCAAAATCACCTGCCGGGTACGCCAGAACCACCTGGCGGACACTCGGAATCACCTGCCACGCATGGCGGAACCACCTCTCAGACGTACCAGAACCACGTGCCGGAGCAAGCTGGAAACACCTCCCGGACAGACTGGAACCACCTGCCGGCCACGCCGGAACCACCTGTCGAAGCACGGCGGAACCACCTGCCGGACACGCCAAAATCACCTGCGGGCTATGCCAGAACCACTTGGAGGACTCTCCGGAATGACCTGCCGGGCATGCCGGAACCACCTCTCAGACGTGCCAGAACCACGTGGCGGACAGTCCGGAATCACCTGTTGGGCATCGCCACTACCTCTTAGACGTACCAGAACCACGTGCCGTGCACGCCGGTATCACCTACCGGACAGACCGGAATCAACTTTTGGGCATGCCGGAACCACCAGTCACATGTGCAGAAACACGTGCCGGAGACGCCGAAAGCACCT
>NW_027227087.1:0-14752 GCF_037783145.1 Equus przewalskii
TGCTGGAACCACACCCCGAACAGACGGATACCACCTGCCAGAACCGCCTGAACCACCTGCTGAGCACGCCGGAACCACCTGCTCGACTCACCGGTACCACCTCCCTGACACGCCAAAATCACCTGCCGGGTATGCCAGAACCACTTGGCGGACACTCCGGAATCATCTGCCGGACATGCCGGAACCAGCTCTCAGACACACCAGAACCACGTGCCGGAGACGCCGGAAGCACCTGCCGAGCATGCCGGAGCCACCTGCTCGACTCGCCAGAAACACCTGCCGGACACGCCAAAATCACCTGCCGGGTACGCCAGAACCACCTGGCGGACACTCCGAAATCACCTGTCGCGCATGCCGGAACCACCTCTCAGACGTGCCGGAAGCACGTGCCGGACACGCCGGAATCACCTACCGGACAGACCGGAACCACCTGCCGAGCACGCCGGAGCCACCTGTTCGACTCGCTGGAACCACCTGCCGGACAGGCCAATATCAACTGCTGGCTATGCCAGAACCACCTGGGGGACGGTCCGGAATCACCTGCCAGCCATGGCGGAACCACCTCTCAGACGTACCAGAACCACCTGCCGGAGAAGCTGGAAACACGTCCTGGACAGTCTGGAACCACCTGCCGGCCAAGCCTGAACCACCTGCCAAGCACAACGGAACAACCTGCCGGACACGCCAAAATCACCTGCGTGTTATGCCAGAACCACTTGGAGGACTCTCTGGGATGACCTGCCGGGCATGCCGGAACCACCTCTCAGACGTGCCAGAACCATGTGGCGGACAGTCCGGAATCACCTGTTGGGCATGCGCAACCACCTCTGAGACGTACCAGAACCACATGCCGTGCAGGCTGGAACCACCTAACGGACAGACCGGAATCACCTTTCGGGCATGCCGGAACCACCTGTCAGATGTGGCAGAAACACGTGACGGAGACGCCGGAAGCACCTGCTAAGCACGTTGGAACCACCTGCTCAACTCGCCTGAACCACCTGCCGGACATGCCAAAATCACCTGCCGACTATGCCAGAACCACTTGGCGAACACTCCGGAATCACTTGCCGGGCATGCAGGAACCACCTCTCAGACATGCCAGAACCCCGTGCCAATGACCCCGGAAGCACCAGCCGAGCACGCCGGAACCACCTGCTCGACTCGCCAGAACCACCTGCCGATCACGCAAAAATCACCTGCCGGCTACGCCACAACCAGTTGGTGAACACTTTGGAATCACCTGCCAGGCTTGCTGGAACCACCTGCCAGTCATGCCAAAATCACCTGCCAACTACGCCAGAACCGCTTGGCGGACACTGCGGAAACACCTGTCGGGCCGGCTGGAACCACATCTCAGACGTGCCAGAAACGTGTTCATGAGATGCTGCAACCACACCCCGAACAGACGGATACCACCTGCCAGAACTGCCTGAACCACCTGCTGAGCACGACGGAACCACCTGCTCGACTCACCGGTACCACCTCCCTGACACGCCAAAATCACCTGCTGGGTATGCCAGAACCACTTGGCGGACACTCCGGAATCATCTGCCGGACATGCCGGAACCAGCTCTCAGACACACCAGAACCAAGTGCCGGAGACGCCGGAAGCACCTGCCGAGCATGCCGGAGCCACCTGCTCGACTCGCCAGAAACACCTGCCGGACACGCCAAAATCACCTGCTGGGTATGCCAGAACCACCTGGCGGACACTACGGAATCACCTGCCGCGCATGCCGGAACCACCTCTCAGACGTGCCAGAAGCACGTGCCGGACACGCCGGAAACACCTACCGGACAGACCGGAACCACCTGCCAAGAACGCCGGAGCCACCTGTTCGACTCGCTGGAACCACCTGCCGGACAGGCCAATATCAACTGCTGGCTATGCCAGAACCACATGGGGGACAGTCCGGGATCACCTGCCAGCCATGGCGGAACCACCTCTCAGACGTACCAGAACCACCTGTCGGAGAAGCTGGAAACACGTCCTGGACAGACTGGAACCACGTGACGGCCATGCCTGAACCACCTGCCGAGCACGGCGGAACCACCTGCCGGACACGCCAAAATCACCCGCGGGCTACGCCAGAACCACTTGGACGACTCTCCGAAATGACCTGCCGGGCATGTTGGAACCACCTCTCAGACGTGCCAGAAGCACGTGGCGGACAGTCCGGAATCACCTGTTGGGCATACGCAACCACCTCTGACACGTACGAGAACCACGTGCCGTGCACGCCGGAACCACCTACCGGACAGACCGGAATCAACTTTTGGGCATGCCGGAACCACCAGTCAGATGTGCCAGAAACACGTGCCGGAGACGCCGGAAGCACCTGCCAAGCACGTCGCAACCACCTGCTCAACTCGCCTGAACCACCTGCCGGACACGCCAAAATCACCTGCCCGCTACACCAGCACCACTTCGGGGACAAGCCGGAATCACGTGAGGGGCATGCCGGCACAGCCTCTCAGACTGAACCTCGTGCCGGACACCACAGAACCACCTGCCGGACAGACCGGAACCACCTGCCGGACACGCCGGAACCACCGGCTCGACCCGCCGGAACGACCGCTGGACATGCAAAATCACCTGCCGGCTACGCCGGAAACACTTGGCGAACACTCCGGAATCACCTGCCGGGCATGCCGGAACCACCTCTCAGATATGCCAGAACCACGTGCCAATGACCCCGGAAGCACCTGCCGAGCACGCCGGAACCACCTGCTCGACTCGCCAGAACCACCTGCCGGACACGCAAAAATCACCTGCCGGCTACGCCACAACCAGTTGGGGAACACTTCGGAATCACCTGCCGGGCTTGCTGGAACCACCTGCCGGTCATGCCAAAATCACCTGCCAACTACGCCAGTACCACTTGGCGGACACTGTGGAAACACCTGTCGGGCCGGCCGGAACCACATCTCAGACGTGCCAGAACCATGTGCATGAGATGCTGGAACCACACCCCGAACAGACGGAAAACACCTGCCAGACCCGTCTGAACAACCTGCCGAGCACGCCGGAGCCACCTGCTCGACTCGCCGGAACCACCTACCTGACATGCCCAAATCACCAGCCGGGTATGCCAGAACCACTTGGCGGACACTCCGGAATCATCTGCCGGACATGCCGGAACCAGCTCTCAGACACACCAGAACCACGTGCCGGAGACGCCGGAAGCACCTGCCGAGCATGCCGGAGCCACCTGCTCGACTCGCCAGAAACACCTGCCGGACACGCCAAAATCACCTGCCGGGTACGCCAGAACCACCTGGCGGACACTCCGAAACCACCTGTCGCGCATGCCGGAACCACCTCTCAGACGTGCCGGAAGCACGTGCCGGACACGCCGGAATCACCTACCGGACAGACCGGAACCACCTGCCGAGCACGCCGGAGCCACCTGTTCGACTCGCTGGAACCACCTGCCGGACAGGCCAATATCAACTGCTGGCTATGCCAGAACCACCTGGGGGACAGTCCGGAATCACCTGCCAGCCATGGCGGAACCACCTCGCAGACGTACCAGAACCACCTGCCGGAGAAGCTGGAAACACGTCCTGGACAGTCTGGAACCACCTGCCGGCCAAGCCTGAACCACCTGCCAAGCACAACGGAACAACCTGCCAGACACGCCAAAATCACCTGCGTGTTATGCCAGAACCACTTGGAGGACTCTCTGGGATGACCTGCCGGGCATGCCGGAACCACCTCTCAGACGTGCCAGAACCATGTGGCGGACAGTCCGGAATCACCTGTTGGGCATGCGCAACCACCTCTGAGACGTACCAGAACCACATGCCGTGCAGGCTGGAACCACCTACCGGACACACCGGAATCACCTTTCGGGCATGCCGGAACCACCAGTCAGATGTGCCAGAAACACGTGCCGGAGACGCCGGAAGCACCTGCCAAGCACGTTGGAACCACCTGCTCAACTCGCCTGAACCACCTGCCGGACATGCCAAAATCACCTGCCGACTATGCCAGAACCACTTGGCGAACACTCCAGAATCACTTGCCGGGCATGCAGGAACCACCTCTCAGACATGCCAGAACCCCGTGCCAATGACCCCGGAACCACCAGCCGAGCACGCCGGAACCACCTGCTCGACTCGCCAGAACCACCTGCCAATCACGCAAAAATCACCTGCCGGCTACGCCACAACCAGTTGGTGAACACTTTGGAATCACCTGCCAGGCTTGCTGGAACCACCTGCCAGTCATGCCAAAATCACCTGCCAACTACGCCAGAACCGCTTGGCGGACACTGCGGAAACACCTGTCGGGCTGGCTGGAACCACATCTCAGACGTGCCAGAAACGTGTTCATGAGATGGTGGAACCACACCCCGAACAGACGGATACCACCTGCCAGAACCGCCTGAACCACCTGCTGAGCACGCCGGAACCACCTGCTCGACTCACCGGTACCACCTCCCTGACACGCCAAAATCACCTGCTGAGTATGCCAGAATCACTTGGCGGACACTCCGGAATCATCTGCCGGACATGCCGGAACCAGCTCTCAGACACACCAGAACCAAGTGCCGGAGACGCCGGAAGCACCTGCCGAGCATGCCGGAGCCACCTGCTCGACTCGCCAGAAACACCTGCCGGACACGCCAAAATCACCTGCCGGGTATGCCAGAACGACCTGGCGGACACTACGGAATCACCTGCCGCGCATGCTGGAACCACCTCTCAGACGTGCCGGAAGCACGTGCCGGACACGCCGGAAACACCTACCGGACAGACCGGAACCACCTGCCAAGAACTCCGGAGCCACCTGTTCGACTCGCTGGAACCACCTGCCGGACAGGCCAATATCAACTGCTGGCTTTGCCAGAACCACCTGGGGTACAGTCCGGGATCACCTGCCGGGCATGTTGGAACCACCTCTCAGACGTGCCAGAAGCACGTGGCGGACAGTCCGGAATCACCTGTTGGGCATACGCAACCACCTCTGACACGTACCAGAACCACGTGCCGTGCACGCCGGAACCACCTACCGGACAGACCGGAATCAACTTTTGGGCATGCCGGAACCACCAGTCAGATGTGCCAGAAACACGTGCCGGAGACGCCGGAAGCACCTGCCGAGCACGTCGCAACCACCTGCTCAACTCGCCTGAACCACCTGCCGGACACGCCAAAATCACCTGCCCGCTACACCAGCACCACTTCGGGGACAAGCCGGAATCACGTGAGGGGCATGCCGGCACAGCCTCTCAGACTGAACCTCGTGCCGGACACCACAGAACCACCTGCCAGACAGACCGGAATCACCTGCCGGACACGCCGGAACCACCGGCTCGACCCGCCGGAACGACCGCTGGACATGCAAAATCACCTGCCGGCTACGCCGGAAACACTTGGCGAACACTCCGGAATCACCTGCCGGGCATGCCGGAACCACCTCTCAGATATGCAAGAACCACGTGCCAATGACCCCGGAAGCACCTGCCGAGCACGCCGGAACCACCTGCTCGACTCGCCAGAACCACCTGCCGGACACGCAAAAATCACCTGCCGGCTACGCCACAACCAGTTGGGGAACACTTCGGAATCACCTGCCGGGCTTGCTGGAACCACCTGCCGGTCATGCCAAAATCACCTGCCAACTACGCCAGAACCGCTTGGCGGACACTGCGGAAACACCTGTCGGGCCGGCTGGAACCACATCTCAGACGTGCCAGAAACGTGTTCATGAGATGCTGCAACCACACCCCGAACAGACGGATACCACCTGCCAGAACTGCCTGAACCACCTGCTGAGCACGACGGAACCACCTGCTCGACTCACCGGTACCACCTCCCTGACACGCCAAAATCACCTGCTGGGTATGCCAGAACCACTTGGCGGACACTCCGGAATCATCTGCCGGACATGCCGGAACCAGCTCTCAGACACACCAGAACCAAGTGCCGGAGACGCCGGAAGCACCTGCCGAGCATGCCGGAGCCACCTGCTCGACTCGCCAGAAACACCTGCCGGACACGCCAAAATCACCTGCCGGGTATGCCAGAACCACCTGGCGGACACTACGGAATCACCTGCCGCGCATGCCGGAACCACCTCTCAGACGTGCCGGAAGCACGTGCCGGACACGCCGGAAACACCTACCGGACAGACCGGAACCACCTGCCAAGAACGCCGGAGCCACCTGTTCGACTCGCTGGAACCACCTGCCGGACAGGCCAATATCAACTGCTGGCTATGCCAGAACCACATGGGGGACAGTCCGGGATCACCTGCCAGCCATGGCGGAACCACCTCTCAGACGTACCAGAACCACCTGCCGGAGAAGCTGGAAACACGTCCTGGACAGACTGGAACCACGTGACGGCCATGCCTGAACCACCTGCCGAGCACGGCGGAACCACCTGCCGGACACGCCAAAATCACCCGCGGGCTACGCCAGAACCACTTGGACGACTCTCCGAAATGACCTGCCGGGCATGTTGGAACCACCTCTCAGACGTGCCAGAAGCACGTGGCGGACAGTCCGGAATCACCTGTTGGGCATACGCAACCACCTCTGACACGTACGAGAACCACGTGCCGTGCACGCCGGAACCACCTACCGGACAGACCGGAATCAACTTTTGGGCATGCCGGAACCACCAGTCAGATGTGCCAGAAACACGTGCCGGAGACGCCGGAAGCACCTGCCAAGCACGTCGCAACCACCTGCTCAACTCGCCTGAACCACCTGCCGGACACGCCAAAATCACCTGCCCGCTACACCAGCACCACTTCGGGGACAAGCCGGAATCACGTGAGGGGCATGCCGGCACAGCCTCTCAGACTGAACCTCGTGCCGGACACCACAGAACCACCTGCCGGACAGACCGGAACCACCTGCCGGACACGCCGGAACCACCGGCTCGACCCGCCGGAACGACCGCTGGACATGCAAAATCACCTGCCGGCTACGCCGGAAACACTTGGCGAACACTCCGGAATCACCTGCCGGGCATGCCGGAACCACCTCTCAGATATGCCAGAACCACGTGCCAATGACCCCGGAAGCACCTGCCGAGCACGCCGGAACCACCTGCTCGACTCGCCTGAACCACCTGCCGGACACGCAAAAATCACCTGCCGGCTACGCCACAACCAGTTGGGGAACACTTCGGAATCACCTGCCGGGCTTGCTGGAACCACCTGCCGGTCATGCCAAAATCACCTGCCAACTACGCCAGTACCACTTGGCGGACACTGTGGAAACACCTGTCGGGCCGGCCGGAAACACATCTCAGACGTGCCAGAACCATGTGCATGAGATGCTGGAACCACACCCCGAACAGACGGAAAACACCTGCCAGACCCGTCTGAACAACATGCCGAGCACGCCGGAGCCACCTGCTCGACTCGCCGGAACCACCTACCTGACATGCCCAAATCACCAGCCGGGTATGCCAGAACCACTTGGCGGACACTCCGGAATCATCTGCCGGACATGCCGGAACCAGCTCTCAGACACACCAGAACCACGTGCCGGAGACGCCGGAAGCACCTGCCGAGCATGCCGGAGCCACCTGCTCGACTCGCCAGAAACACCTGCCGGACACGCCAAAATCACCTGCCGGGTACGCCAGAACCACCTGGCGGACACTCCGAAACCACCTGTCGCGCATGCCGGAACCACCTCTCAGACGTGCCGGAAGCACGTGCCGGACACGCCGGAATCACCTACCGGACAGACCGGAACCACCTGCCGAGCACGCCGGAGCCACCTGTTCGACTCGCTGGAACCACCTGCCGGACAGGCCAATATCAACTGCTGGCTATGCCAGAACCACCTGGGGGACAGTCAGGAATCACCTGCCAGCCATGGCGGAACCACCTCGCAGACGTACCAGAACCACCTGCCGGAGAAGCTGGAAACACGTCCTGGACAGTCTGGAACCACCTGCCGGCCAAGCCTGAACCACCTGCCAAGCACAACGGAACAACCTGCCAGACACGCCAAAATCACCTGCGTGTTATGCCAGAACCACTTGGAGGACTCTCTGGGATGACCTGCCGGGCATGCCGGAACCACCTCTCAGACGTGCCAGAACCATGTGGCGGACAGTCCGGAATCACCTGTTGGGCATGCGCAACCACCTCTGAGACGTACCAGAACCACATGCCGTGCAGGCTGGAACCACCTACCGGACACACCGGAATCACCTTTCGGGCATGCCGGAACCACCAGTCAGATGTGCCAGAAACACGTGCCGGAGACGCCGGAAGCACCTGCCAAGCACGTTGGAACCACCTGCTCAACTCGCCTGAACCACCTGCCGGACATGCCAAAATCACCTGCCGACTATGCCAGAACCACTTGGCGAACACTCCAGAATCACTTGCCGGGCATGCAGGAACCACCTCTCAGACATGCCAGAACCCCGTGCCAATGACCCCGGAACCACCAGCCGAGCACGCCGGAACCACCTGCTCGACTCGCCAGAACCACCTGCCAATCACGCAAAAATCACCTGCCGGCTACGCCACAACCAGTTGGTGAACACTTTGGAATCACCTGCCAGGCTTGCTGGAACCACCTGCCAGTCATGCCAAAATCACCTGCCAACTACGCCAGAACCGCTTGGCGGACACTGCGGAAACACCTGTCGGGCTGGCTGGAACCACATCTCAGACGTGCCAGAAACGTGTTCATGAGATGGTGGAACCACACCCCGAACAGACGGATACCACCTGCCAGAACCGCCTGAACCACCTGCTGAGCACGCCGGAACCACCTGCTCGACTCACCGGTACCACCTCCCTGACACGCCAAAATCACCTGCTGAGTATGCCAGAATCACTTGGCGGACACTCCGGAATCATCTGCCGGACATGCCGGAACCAGCTCTCAGACACACCAGAACCAAGTGCCGGAGACGCCGGAAGCACCTGCCGAGCATGCCGGAGCCACCTGCTCGACTCGCCAGAAACACCTGCCGGACACGCCAAAATCACCTGCCGGGTATGCCAGAACGACCTGGCGGACACTACGGAATCACCTGCCGCGCATGCTGGAACCACCTCTCAGACGTGCCGGAAGCACGTGCCGGACACGCCGGAAACACCTACCGGACAGACCGGAACCACCTGCCAAGAACTCCGGAGCCACCTGTTCGACTCGCTGGAACCACCTGCCGGACAGGCCAATATCAACTGCTGGCTTTGCCAGAACCACCTGGGGTACAGTCCGGGATCACCTGCCGGGCATGTTGGAACCACCTCTCAGACGTGCCAGAAGCACGTGGCGGACAGTCCGGAATCACCTGTTGGGCATACGCAACCACCTCTGACACGTACCAGAACCACGTGCCGTGCACGCCGGAACCACCTACCGGACAGACCGGAATCAACTTTTGGGCATGCCGGAACCACCAGTCAGATGTGCCAGAAACACGTGCCGGAGACGCCGGAAGCACCTGCCGAGCACGTCGCAACCACCTGCTCAACTCGCCTGAACCACCTGCCGGACACGCCAAAATCACCTGCCCGCTACACCAGCACCACTTCGGGGACAAGCCGGAATCACGTGAGGGGCATGCCGGCACAGCCTCTCAGACTGAACCTCGTGCCGGACACCACAGAACCACCTGCCAGACAGACCGGAATCACCTGCCGGACACGCCGGAACCACCGGCTCGACCCGCCGGAACGACCGCTGGACATGCAAAATCACCTGCCGGCTACGCCGGAAACACTTGGCGAACACTCCGGAATCACCTGCCGGGCATGCCGGAACCACCTCTCAGATATGCAAGAACCACGTGCCAATGACCCCGGAAGCACCTGCCGAGCACGCCGGAACCACCTGCTCGACTCGCCAGAACCACCTGCCGGACACGCAAAAATCACCTGCCGGCTACGCCACAACCAGTTGGGGAACACTTCGGAATCACCTGCCGGGCTTGCTGGAACCACCTGCCGGTCATGCCAAAATCACCTGCCAACTACGCCAGTACCACTTGGCGGACACTGTGGAAACACCTGTCGGGCCGGCCGGAACCACATCTCAGACGTGCCAGAACCATGTGCATGAGATGCTGGAACCACACCCCGAACAGACGGAAAACACCTGCCAGACCCGTCTGAACAACCTGCCGAGCACGCCGGAGCCACCTGCTCGACTCGCCGGAACCACCTACCTGACATGCCCAAATCACCAGCCGGGTATGCCAGAACCACTTGGCGGACACTCCGGAATCATCTGCCGGACATGCCGGAACCAGCTCTCAGACACACCAGAACCACGTGCCGGAGACGCCGGAAGCACCTGCCGAGCATGCCGGAGCCACCTGCTCGACTCGCCAGAAACACCTGCCGGACACGCCAAAATCACCTGCCGGGTACGCCAGAACCACCTGGCGGACACTCCGAAACCAACTGTCGCGCATGCCGGAACCACCTCTCAGACGTGCCAGAAGCACGTGCCGGACACGCCGGAATCACCTACCGGACAGACCGGAACCACCTGCCGAGCACGCCGGAGCCACCTGTTCGACTCGCTGGAACCACCTGCCGGACAGGCCAATATCAACTGCTGGCTATGCCAGAAGCACCTGGGGGACGGTCCGGAATCACCTGCCAGCCATGGCGGAACCACCTCTCAGACGTACCAGAACCACCTGCCGGAGAAGCTGGAAACACGTCCTGGACAGTCTGGAACCACCTGCCGGCCAAGACTGAACCACCTGTCAAGCACAACGGAACAACCTGCCAGACACGCCAAAATCACCTGCGTGTTATGCCAGAACCACTTGGAGGACTCTCTGGGATGACCTGCCGGGCATGCCGGAACCACCTCTCAGACGTGCCAGAACCATGTGGCGGACAGTCCGGAATCACCTGTTGGGCATGCGCAACCACCTCTGAGACGTACCAGAACCACATGCCGTGCAGGCTGGAACCACCTACCGGACACACCGGAATCACCTTTCGGGCATGCCGGAACCACCTGTCAGATGTGCCGGAAACACGTGCAGGAGACGCCGGAAGCACCTGCCAAGCACGTTGGAACCACCTGCTCAACTCGCCTGAACCACCTGCCGGACATGCCAAAATCACCTGCCGACTATGCCAGAACCACTTGGCGAACACTCCGGAATCACCTGCCGGGCATGCAGGAACCACCTCTCAGACATGCCAGAACCCCGTGCCAATGACCCCGGAAGCACCAGCCGAGCACGCCGGAACCACCTGCTCGACTCGCCAGAACCACCTGCCGATCACGCAAAAATCACCTGCCGGCTACGCCACAACCAGTTGGTGAACACTTTGGAATCACCTGCCAGGCTTGCTGGAACCACCTGCCAGTCATGCCAAAATCACCTGCCAACTACGCCAGAACCGCTTGGCGGACACTGCGGAAACACCTGTCGGGCCGGCTGGAACCACATCTCAGACGTGCCAGAAACGTGTTCATGAGATGCTGGAACCACACCCCGAACAGACGGATACCACCTGCCAGAACCGCCTGAACCACCTGCTGAGCACGCCGGAACCACCTGCTCGACTCACCGGTACCACCTCCCTGACACGCCAAAATCACCTGCTGGGTATGCCAGAACCACTTGACGGACACTCCGGAATCATCTGCCGGACATGCCGGAACCAGCTCTCAGACACACCAGAACCAAGTGCCGGAGACGCCGGAAGCACCTGCCGAGCATGCCGGAGCCACCTGCTCGACTCGCCAGAAACACCTGCCGGACACGCCAAAATCACCTGCCGGGTATGCCAGAACCACCTGGCGGACACTACGGAATCACCTGCCGCGCATGCCGGAACCACCTCTCAGACGTGCCGGAAGCACGTGCCGGACACGCCGGAAACACCTACCGGACAGACCGGAACCACCTGCCAAGAACGCCGGAGCCACCTGTTCGACTCGCTGGAACCACCTGCCGGACAGGCCAATATCAACTGCTGGCTTTGCCAGAACCACCTTGGGTACAGTCCGGGATCACCTGCCGGGCATGTTTGAACCACCTCTCAGACGTGCCAGAAGCACGTGGCGGACAGTCCGGAATCACCTGTTGGGCATACGCAACCACCTCTGACACGTACCAGAACCACGCGCCGTGCACGCCGGAACCACCTACCGGACAGACCGGAATCAACTTTTGGGCATGCCGGAACCACCAGTCAGATGTGCCAGAAACACGTGCCGGAGACGCCGGAAGCACCTGCCGAGCACGTCGCAACCACCTGCTCAACTCGCCTGAACCACCTGCCGGACACGCCAAAATCACCTGCCCGCTACACCAGCACCACTTCGGGGACAAGCCGGAATCACGTGAGGGGCATGCCGGCACAGCCTCTCAGACTGAACCTCGTGCCGGACACCACAGAACCACCTGCCGGACAGACCGGAACCACCTGCCGGACACGCCGGAACCACCGGCTCGACCCGCCGGAACGACCGCTGGACATGCAAAATCACCTGCCGGCTACGCCGGAAACACTTGGCGAACACTCCGGAATCACCTGCCGGGCATGCCGGAACCACCTCTCAGACATGCCAGAACCACGTGCCAATGACCCCGGAAGCAGCTGCCGAGCACGCCGGAACCACCTGCTCGACTCGCCAGAACCACCTGCCGGACACGCAAAAATCACCTGCCGGCTACGCCACAACCAGTTGGGGAACACTTCGGAATCACCTGCCGGGCTTGCTGGAACCACCTGCCGGTCATGCCAAAATCACCTGCCAACTACGCCAGTACCACTTGGCGGACACTGTGGAAACACCTGTCGGGCCGGCCGGAACCACATCTCAGACGTGCCAGAACCATGTGCATGAGATGCTGGAACCACACCCCGAACAGACGGAAAACACCTGCCAGACCCGTCTGAACAACCTGCCGAGCAGGCCGGAGCCACCTGCTCGACTCGCCAGAACCACCTACCTGACATGCCCAAATCACCAGCCGGGTATGCCAGAACCACTTGGCGGACACTCCGGAATCATCTGCCGGACATGCCGGAACCAGCTCTCAGACACACCAGAACCACGTGCCGGAGACGCCGGAAGCACCTGCCGAGCATGCCGGAGCCACCTGCTCGACTCGCCAGAAACACCTGCCGGACACGCCAAAATCACCTGCCGGGTACGCCAGAACCACCTGGCGGACACTCCGAAACCATCTGTCGCCCATGCCGGAACCACCTCTCAGACGTGCCGGAAGCACGTGCCGGACACGCCGGAATCACCTACCGGACAGACCGGAACCACCTGCCGAGCACGCCGGAGCCACCTGTTCGACTCGCTGGAACCACCTGCCGGACAGGCCAATATCAACTGCTGGCTATGCCAGAACCACCTGGGGGACGGTCCGGAATCACCTGCCAGCCATGGCGGAACCACCTCTCAGACGTACCAGAACCACCTGCCGGAGAAGCTGGAAACACGTCCTGGACAGTCTGGAACCACCTGCCGGCCAAGCCTGAACCACCTGCCAAGCACAACGGAACAACCTGCCAGACACGCCAAAATCACCTGCGTGTTATGCCAGAACCACTTGGAGGACTCTCTGGGATGACCTGCCGGGCATGCCGGAACCACCTCTCAGACGTGCCAGAACCATGTGGCGGACAGTCCGGAATCACCTGTTGGGCATGCGCAACCACCTCTGAGACGTACCAGAACCACATGCCGTGCAGGCTGGAACCACCTAACGGACAGACCGGAATCACCTTTCGGGCATGCCGGAACCACCTGTCAGATGTGCCAGAAACACGTGCCGGAGACGCCGGAAGCACCTGACAAGCACGTTGGAACCACCTGCTCAACTCGCCTGAACCACCTGCCGACTATGCCAGAACCACTTGGCGAACACTCCGGAATCACTTGCCCGGCATGCAGGAACCACCTCTCAGACATGCCAGAACCCCTTGCCAATGACCCCGGAAGCACCAGCCGAGCACGCCGGAACCACCTGCTCGACTCGCCAGAACCACCTGCCGATCACGCAAAAATCACCTGCCGGCTACGCCACAACCAGTTGGTGAACACTGTGGAATCACCTGCCAGGCTTGCTGGAACCACCTGCCAGTCATGCCAAAATCACCTGCCAACTACGCCAGAACCGCTTGGCGGACACTGCGGAAACACCTGTCGGGCCGGCTGGAACCACATCTCAGACGTGCCAGAAACGTGTTCATGAGATGCTGGAACCACACCCCGAACAGACGGATACCACCTGCCAGAACCGCCTGAACCACCTGCTGAGCACGCCGGAACCACCTGCTCGACTCACTGGTACCACCTCCCTGACACGCCAAAATCACCTGCTGGGTATGCCAGAACCACTTGGCGGACACTCCGGAATCATCTGCCGGACATGCCGGAACCAGCTCTCAGACACACCAGAACCAAGTGCCGGAGACGCCGGAAGCACCTGCCGAGCATGCCGGAGCCACCTGCTCGACTCGCCAGAAACACCTGCCGGACACGCCAAAATCACCTGCCGGGTATGCCAGAACCACCTGGCGGACACTACGGAATCACCTGCCGCGCATGCCGGAACCACCTCTCAGACGTGCCGGAAGCATGTGCCGGACACGCCGGAAACACCTACCGGACAGACCGGAACCACCTGCCAAGAACGCCGGAGCCACCTGTTCGACTCGCTGGAACCACCTGCCGGACAGGCCAATATCAACTGCTGGCTATGCCAGAACCACCTGGGGGACAGTCCGGGATCACCTGCCAGCCATGGCAAAACCACC
>NW_027227088.1:0-35150 GCF_037783145.1 Equus przewalskii
ATGCCCGGCAAGTGATTCCGGAGTGTTCGCCAAGTGGTTCTGGCATAGTCGGCAGGTGATTTTGGCATGTCCGGCAGGTGGTTCAGGCGAGTTGAGCAGGTGGTTCCAACGTGCTTGGCAGGTGCTTCCGGCGTCTCCGGCACGTGTTTCTGGCACATCTGACAGGTGGTTCCGGCATGCCCGAAAGGTGATTCCGGTCTGTCCGGTAGGTGGTTCCAGCCTGCACGGCATGTGGTTCTGGTACGTCTCAGAGGTGGTTGCGCATGCCCAACAGGTGATTCCGGACTGTCCGCCACATGGTTCTGGCACGTCTGAGAGGTGGTTCCGGCATGCCCGGCAGGTCATCCCAGAGAGTCCTCCAAGTGGTTCTGGCATAACACGCAGGTGATTTTGGCGTGTCTGGCAGGTTGTTCCGTTGTGCTTGGCAGGTGGTTCAGGCTTGGCCGGCAGGTGGTTCCAGACTGTCCAGGGCGTGTTTCCAAGTTCTCCGGCAGGTGGTTCTGGTACGTCTGAGAGGTGGTTCCGCCATGGCTGGCAGGTGATTCCGGACCGTCCCCCAGGTGGTTCTGGCATAGCCAGCAGTTGATATTGGCCTGTCCGGCAGGTGGTTCCAGCGAGTCGAACAGGTGGCTCCGGCGTGCTCGGCAGGTGGTTCCGGTCTGTCCGGTAGGTGATTCTGGAGTGTCCGGCACGTGCTTCCGGCACGTCTGAGAGGTGGTTCCGGCATGCGCGACAGGTGGTTTCGGAGTGTCCGCCAGGTGGTTCTGGCGTACCCGGCAGGTGATTTTGGCGTGTCCGGCAGGTGTTTCTGGCGAGTCGAGCAGGTGGCTCTGGCATGCTCGGCAGGTGCTTCCGGCGTCTCCGGCACGTGGTTCTGGTGTGTCTGAGAGCTGGTTCCGGGATGTCCGGCAGATGATTCCGGAGTGTCCGCCAAGTGGTTCTGGCATACCCGGCCGGTGATTTGGGCATGTCAGTTATGTGGTTCCGGCGAGTCGAGCAGGTGGCTCCGGCGTGCTCGGCAGGTTGTTCAGACGGGTCTGGCAGGTGTTTTCCGTCTGTTCGGGGTGTGGTTCCAGCATCTCATGCACATGGTTCTGGCACGTCTGAGATGTGGTTCCGGCCGGCCCGACAGGTGTTTCCACAGTGTCCGCCAAGTGGTACTGGCGTAGTTGGCAGGTGATTTTGGCATGACCGGCAGGTGGTTCCAGCAAGCCCAGCAGGTGATTCCGAAGTGTTCCCCAACTGGTTGTGGCGTAGCCGGCAGGTGATTTTTGCGTGTCCGGCAGGTGGTCCTGGCGAGTCGAGCAGGTGGTTCCGGCGTGCTCGGCAGGTTCTTCCGGGGTCATTGGCACGTGGTTCAGGCATATCTGAGAGGTGGTTCCGGCATGCCCGACAGGTGATTCTGGAGTGTTCGCCAAGTGTTTCCGGCGTAGCCGGCAGGTGATTTTGCATGCCCAGCTGTCGTTCCGGCGGGTCGAGCCGGTGGTTCCGGCGTGTCCGGCAGGTGGTTCCGGTCTGTCCGGCAGGTGGTTCTGTGGTGTCCGGCACGAGGTTCAGTCTGAGAGGCTGTGCCGGCATGCCCCTCACGTGATTCCGGCTTGTCCCCGAAGTGGTGCTGGTGTAGCGGGCAGGTGATTTTGGCGTGTCCGGCAGGTGGTTCAAGCGAGTTGAGCAGGTGGTTGCGACGTGCTCGGCAGGTGCGTCCGGCGTCTCCGGCACGTGTTTCTGGCACATCTGACTGGTTGTTCCGGCATGCCCAAAAGTTGATTCCGGTCTGTCCGGTAGGTGGTTCCGGCGTGCACGGCACGTGGTTCTGGTACGTGTCAGAGGTGGTTGCGTATGCCCAACAGGTGATTCCGGACTGTCCGCCACGTGCTTCTGGCACGTCTGAGATGTGGTTCCAACATGCCCGGCAGGTCATTTCGGAGAGTCGTCCAAGTGGTTCTGGCGTAGCCCGCAGGTGATTTTGGCGTGTCCGGCAGGTGGTTCCGCCGTGCTCGGCAGGTGGTTCAGGCATGGCCGTCACGTGGTTCCAGTCTGTCCAGGACGTGTTTCCAGCTTCTCCGGCAGGTGGTTCTGGTACGTCTGAGAGGTGGTTCCGCCATGGCTGGCAGGTGATCCCGGACTGTCCCCCAGGTGGTTCTGGCATAGCCAGCAGTTGATATTGGCCTGTCCGGCAGGTGGTTCCAGCGAGTCGAACAGGTGGCTCCGGCGTTCTTGGCAGGTGGTTCCGGTCTGTCCGGTAGGTGTTTCCGGCGTGTCTGGCACGTGCTTCCGGCACGTCTGAGAGGTGGTTCCGGCATGCGCGGCATGTGATTCCGGAGTGTCCGCCAGGTGGTTCTGGCATACCCGGCAGGTGATTTTGGCGTGTCCGGCAGGTGTTTCTGGCGAGTCGAGCAGGTGGCTCCGGCATGCTCGGCAGGTGCTTCCGGCGTCTCCGGCACTTGGTTCTGGTGTGTCTGAGAGCTGGTTCCGGCATGTCCGGCTGATGATTCCGGAGTGTCCGCCAAGTGGTTCTGGCATACCCAGCAGGTGATTTTGGCGTGTCAGGGAGGTGGTACCGGTGAGTCGAGCAGGTGGTTCCGGCGTGCTCAGCAGGTGGTTCAGGCGGTTCTGGCAGGTGGTATCCGTCTGTTCGGGGTGTGGTTCCAGCATCTCATGAACACGTTTCTGGCACGTCTGAGATGTGGTTCCAGCCGGCCCGACAGGTGTTTCCGCAGTGTCCGCCAAGCGGTTCTGGCGTAGTTGGCAGGTGATTTTGGCATGACTGGCAGGTGGTTCCAGCAAGCCTGGCAGGTGATTCCAAAGTGTTCACCAACTGGTTGTGGCGTAGCCGGCAGGTGATTTTTGCGTGATCGGCAGGTGGTTCTGGCGAGTCGAGCAGGTGGTTCCGGCGTGCTCGCCTGGTGCTTCCAGGGTCATTGGCACGGGGTTCTGGCATGTCTGAGAGGTGGTTCCCTCATGCCCGGCAAGTGATTCCGGAGTGTTCGCCAACTGGTTCTGGCATAGTCGGCAGGTGATTTTGGCATGTCCGGCAGGTGGTTCAGGCGAGTTGAGCAGGTGGTTCCAACGTGCTTGGCAGGTGCTTCCGGCGTCTCCGGCACGTGTTTCTGGCACATCTGACAGGTGGTTCCGGCATGCCCGAATGGTGATTCCGGTCTGTCCGGTAGGTGGTTCCAGCCTGCACGGCATGTGGTTCTGGTACGTCTCAGAGGTGGTTGCGCATGCCCAACAGGTGATTCCGGACTGTCCGCCACATGGTTCTGGCACGTCTGAGAGGTGGTTCCGGCATGCCCGGCAGGTCATCCCAGAGAGTCCTCCAAGTGGTTCTGGCATAACACGCAGGTGATTTTGGCGTGTCTGGCAGGTTGTTCCGTTGTGCTTGGCAGGTGGTTCAGGCTTGGCCGGCAGGTGGTTCCAGACTGTCCAGGACGTGTTTCCAGCTTCTCCGGCAGGTGGTTCTGGTACGTCTGAGAGGTGGTTCCGCCATGGCTGGCAGGTGATTCCGGACCGTCCCCCAGGTGGTTCTGGCATAGCCAGCAGTTGATATTGGCCTGTCCGGCAGGTGGTTCCAGCGAGTCGAACAGGTGGCTCCGGCGTGCTCGGCAGGTGGTTCCGGTCTGTCCGGTAGGTGATTCCGGCGTGTCCGGCACGTGCTTCCGGCACGTCTGAGAGGTGGTTCCGGCATGCGCGACAGGTGGTTTCGGAGTGTCCGCCAGGTGGTTCTGGCGTACCCGGCAGGTGATTTTGGCGTGTCCGGCAGGTGTTTCTGGCGAGTCGAGCAGGTGGCTCCGGCATGCTCGGCAGGTGCTTCCGGCGTCTCCGGCACGTGGTTCTGGTGTGTCTGAGAGCTGGTTCCGGCATGTCCGGCAGATGATTCCGGAGTGTCCGCCAAGTGGTTCTGGCATACCCGGCTGGTGATTTGGGCATGTCAGGTAGGTGGTTCCGGCGAGTCGAGCAGGTGGCTCCGGCGTGCTCGGCAGGTTGTTCAGACGGGTCTGGCAGGTGTTTTCCGTCTGTTCGGGGTGTGGTTCCAGCATCTCATGCACATGGTTCTGGCACGTCTGAGATGTGGTTCCGGCCGGCCCGACAGGTGTTTCCACAGTGTCCGCCAAGTGGTACTGGCGTAGTTGGCAGGTGATTTTGGCATGACCGGCAGGTGGTTCCAGCAAGCCCGGCAGGTGATTCCGAAGTGTTCCCCAACTGGTTGTGGCGTAGCCGGCAGGTGATTTCTGCGTGTCCGGCAGGTGGTTCTGGCGAGTCGAGCAGGTGGTTCCGGCGTGCTCGGCAGCTGCTTCCGAGGTCATTGGCACGTGGTTCTGGCATATCTGAGAGGTGGTTCCGGCATGCCCGGCAGGTGATTCCGGAGTGTTCGCCAAGTGTTTCCGGCGTAGCCGGCAGGTGATTTTGCATGTCCAGCGGTCGTTCGGGCGGGTCGAGCCGGTGGTTCCAGCGTGTCCGGCAGGTGGTTCCGGTCTGTCCGGCAGGTGGTTCTGTGGTGTCCGGCACGAGGTTCAGTCTGAGAGGCTGTGCCGGCATGCCCCTCACGTGAATCCGGCTTGTCCCCGAAGTGATGCTGGTGTAGCGGGCAGGTGATTTTGGCGTGTCCGGCAGGTGGTTCAGGCGAGTTGAGCAGGTGGTTGCGACGTGCTCGGCAGGTGCTTCCGGCGTCTCCGGCACGTGTTTCTGGCACATCTGACTGGTGGTTCCGGCATGCCCAAAACTTGATTCCGGTCTGTCCGTTAGGTGGTTCCGGCGTGCACGGCACGTGGTTCTGGTACGTCTCAGAGGTGGTTGCGTATGCCCAACAGGTGATTCCGGACTGTCCGCCACATGCTTCTGGCACGTCTGAGAGGTGGTTCCAACATGCCCGGCAGGTCATTTCGGAGAGTCGTCCAAGTGGTTCTGGCGTAGCCCGCAGGTGATTTTGGCGTGTCCGGCAGGTGGTTCCGCCGTGCTCGGCAGGTGGTTCAGGCATGGCCGTCACGTGGTTCCAGTCTGTCCAGGACGTGTTTCCAGCTTCTCCGGCAGGTGGTTCTGGTACGTCTGAGAGGTGGTTCCGCCATTGCTGGCAGGTGATCCCGGACTGTCAGCCAGGTGGTTCTGGCATAGCCAGCAGTTGATATTGGCCTGTCCGGCAGGTGGTTCCAGCGAGTGGAACAGGTGGCTCCGGCGTGCTCGGCAGGTGGTTCCGGTCTGTCCGGTAGGTGATTCTGGCGTGTCCAGCACGTGCTTCCGGCACGTCTGAGAGGTGGTTCCGGCATGCGCGACAGGTGATTTCGGAGTGTCCGCCAGGTGGTTCTGGCATACCCGGCTGGTGATTTTGGCGTGTCCGGCAGGTGTTTCTGGCGAGTCGAGCAGGTGGCTCCGGCATGCTCGGCAGGTGCTTCCGGCGTCTCCGGCACGTGGTTCTGGTGTGTCTGAGAGCTGGTTCCGGCATGTCCGGCAGATGATTCCGGAGTGTCCGCCAAGTGGTTCTGGCATACCCGGCTGGTGATTTGGGCATGTCAGGTAGGTGGTTCCGGCGAGTCGAGCAGGTGGCTCCGGCGTGCTCGGCAGGTTGTTCAGACGGGTCTGGCAGGTGTTTTCCGTCTGTTCGGGGTGTGGTTCCAGCATCTCATGCACATGGTTCTGGCACGTCTGAGATGTGGTTCCGGCCGGCCAGACAGGTGTTTCCACAGTGTCCGCCAAGTGGTACTGGCGTAGTTGGCAGGTGATTTTGGCATGACCGGCAGGTGGTTCCAGCAAGCCCGGCAGGTGATTCCGAAGTGTTCCCCAACTGGTTGTGGCGTAGCCGGCAGGTGATTTCTGCGTGTCCGGCAGGTGGTTCTGGCGAGTCGAGCAGGTGGTTCCGGCGTGCTCGGCAGGTGCTTCCGGGGTCATTGGCACGTGGATCTGGCATATCTGAGAGGTGGTTCCGGCATGCCCGGCAGGTGATTCCGGAGTGTTCGCCAAGTGTTTCCGGCGTAGCCGGCAGGTGATTTTGCATGTCCAGCGGTCGTTCCGGCGGGTCGAGGCGGTGGTTCCGGCGTGTCCGGCAGGTGGTTCCGGTCTGTCCGGCAGGTGGTTCTGTGGTGTCCGGCACGAGGTTCAGTCTGAGAGGCTGTGCCGGCATGCCCCTCACGTGATTCCGGCTTGTCCCCGAAGTGGTGCTGGTGTAGCGGGCAGGTGATTTTGGCGTGTCCGGCAGGTGGTTCAGGCGAGTTGAGCAGGTGGTTGCGACGTGCTCGGCAGGTGCTTCCGGCGTCTCCGGCACGTGTTTCTGGCACATCTGACTGGTGGTTCCGGCATGCCCAAAAGTTGATTCCGCTCTGTCCGGTAGGTGGTTCCGGCGTGCACGGCACGTGGTTCTGGTACGTGTCAGAGTTGGTTGCGTATGCCCAACAGGTGATTCCGGACTGTCCGCCACGTGCTTCTGGCACGTCTGAGAGGTGGTTCCAACATGCCCGGCAGGTCATTTCGGAGAGTCGTCCAAGTGGTTCTGGCGTAGCCCGCAGGTGATTTTGGCGTGTCCGGCAGGTGGTTCCGCCGTGCTCGGCAGGTGGTTCAGGCATGGCCGTCACGTGGTTCCAGTCTGTCCAGGACGTGTTTCCAGCTTCTCCGGCAGGTGGTTCTGGTACGTCTGAGAGGTGGTTCCGCCATGGCTGGCAGGTGATCCCGGACTGTCCCCCAGGTGGTTCTGGCATAGCCAGCAGTTGATATTGGCCTGTCCGGCAGGTGGTTCCAGCGAGTCGAACAGGTGGCTCCGGCGTTCTTGGCAGGTGGTTCCGGTCTGTCCGGTAGGTGTTTCCGGCGTGTCTGGCACGTGCTTCCGGCACGTCTGAGAGGTGGTTCCGGCATGCGCGGCAGGTGATTCCGGAGTGTCCGCCAGGTGGTTCTGGCATACCCGGCAGGTGATTTTGGCGTGTCCGGCAGGTGTTTCTGGCGAGTCGAGCAGGTGGCTCCGGCATGCTCGGCAGGTGCTTCCGGCGTCTCCGGCACTTGGTTCTGGTGTGTCTGAGAGCTGGTTCCGGCATGTCCGGCAGATGATTCCGGAGTGTCCGCCAAGTGGTTCTGGCATACCCAGCAGGTGATTTTGGCGTGTCAGGGAGGTGGTACCGGTGAGTCGAGCAGGTGGTTCCGGCGTGCTCAGCAGGTGGTTCAGGCGGTTCTGGCAGGTGGTATCCTTCTGTTCGGGGTGTGGTTCCAGCATCTCATGAACACGTTTCTGGCACGTCTGAGATGTGGTTCCAGCCGGCCCGAAAGGTGTTTCCGCAGTGTCCGCCAAGCGGTTCTGGCGTAGTTGGCAGGTGATTTTGGCATGACTGGCAGGTGGTTCCAGCAAGCCTGGCAGGTGATTCCAAAGTGTTCACCAACTGGTTGTGGTGTAGCCGGCAGGTGATTTTTGCGTGATCGGCAGGTGGTTCTGGCGAGTCGAGCAGGTGGTTCCGGCGTGCTCGGCTGGTGCTTCCGGGGTCATTGGCACGGGGTTCTGGCATGTCTGAGAGGTGCTTCCCACATGCCCGGCAAGTGATTCCAGAGTGTTCGCCAAGTGGTTCTGGCATAGTCGGCAGGTGATTTTGGCATGTCCGGCAGGTGGTTCAGGCGAGTTGAGCAGGTGGTTCCAAAGTGCTTGGCAGGTGCTTCCGGCGTCTCCGGCACGTGTTTCTGGCACATCTGACAGGTGGTTCCGGCATGCCCGAAAGGTGATTCCGGTCTGTCTGGTAGGTGGTTCCAGCCTGCACGGCATGTGGTTCTGGTACGTCTCAGAGGTGGTTGCGCATGCCCAACAGGTGATTCCGGACTGTCCGCCACATGGTTCTGGCACGTCTGAGAGGTGGTTCCGGCATGCCCGGCAGGTCATCCCAGAGAGTCCTCCAAGTGGTTCTGGAATAACACGCAGGTGATTTTGGCGTGTCTGGCAGGTTGTTCCGTTGTGCTTGGCAGGTGGTTCAGGCTTGGCCGGCAGGTGGTTCCAGACTGTCCAGGACGTGTTTCCAGCTTCTCCGGCAGGTGGTTCTGGTACGTCTGAGAGGTGGTTCCGCCATGGCTGGCAGGTGATTCCGGACCGTCCCCCAGGTGGTTCTGGCATAGCCAGCAGTTGATATTGGCCTGTCCGGCAGGTGGTTCCAGCGAGTCGAACAGGTGGCTCCGGCGTGCTCGGCAGGTGGTTCCGGTCTGTCCGGTAGGTGATACCGGCGTGTCCGGTACGTGCTTCCGGCACGTCTGAGAGGTGGTTCCGGCATGCGCGACAGGTGGTTTCGGAGTGTCCGCCAGGTGGTTCTGGCGTACCCGGCAGGTGATTTTGGCGTGTCCGGCAGGTGTTTCTGGCGAGTCGAGCAGGTGGCTCCGGCATGCTCGGCAGGTGCTTCCGGCGTCTCCGGCACGTGGTTCTGGTGTGTCTGAGAGCTGGTTCCGGCATGTCCGGCAGATGATTCCGGAGTGTCCGCCAAGTGGTTCTGGCATACCCGGCTGGTGATTTGGGCATGTCAGGTAGGTGGTTCCGGCGAGTCGAGCAGGTGGCTCCGGCGTGCTCGGCAGGTTGTTCAGACAGGTCTGGCAGGTGTTTTCCGTCTGTTCGGGGTGTGGTTCCAGCATCTCATGCACATGGTTCTGGCACGTCTGAGATGTGGTTCCGGCCGGCCCGACAGGTGTTTCCGCAGTGTCCGCCAAGCGGTTCTGGCGTAGTTGGCAGGTGATTTTGGCATGACTGGCAGGTGGTTCCAGCAAGCCTGGTAGGTGATTCCAAAGTGTTCACCAACTGGTTGTGGCGTAGCCGGCAGGTGATTTTTGCGTGATTGGCAGGTGGTTCTGGCGAGTCGAGCAGGTGGTTCCGGCGTGCTCGGCTGGTGCTTCCGGGGTCATTGGCATGGGGTTCTGGCATGTCTGAGAGGTGGTTCCTGCATGCCCGGCAAGTGATTCCGGAGTGTTCGCCAAGTGGTTCTGGCATAGTCGGCAGGTGATTTTGGCATGTCCGGCAGGTGGTTCAGGCGAGTTGAGCAGGTGGTTCCAACGTGCTTGGCAGGTGCTTCCGGCGTCTCCGGCACGTGTTTCTGGCACATCTGACAGGTGGTTCCGGCATGCCCGGCAGGTGATTCCGGAGTGTTCGCCAAGTGTTTCCGGCGTAGCCGGCAGGTGATTTTGCATGTCCAGCGGTCGTTCCGGCGGGTCGAGCCGGTGGTTCCGGCGTGTCCGGCAGGTGGTTCCGGTCTGTCCGGCAGGTGGTTCTGTGGTGTCCGGCACGAGGTTCAGTCTGAGAGGCTGTGCCGGCATGCCCCTCACGTGATTCCGGCTTGTCCCCGAAGTGGTGCTGGTGTAGCGGGCAGGTGATTTTGGCGTGTCCGGCAGGTGGTTCAGGCGAGTTGAGCAGGTGGTTGCGACGTGCTCGGCAGGTGCTTCCGGCGTCTCCGGCACGTGTTTCTGGCACATCTGACTGGTGGTTCCGGCATGCCCAATTCTTGATTCCGGTCTGTCCGGTAGGTGGTTCCGGCGTGCACGGCACGTGGTTCTGGTACGTGTCAGAGGTGGTTGCGTATGCCCAACAGGTGATTCCGGACTGTCCGCCACGTGCTTCTGGCACGTCTGAGAGGTGGTTCCAACATGCCCGGCAGGTCATTTAAGAGAGTCGTCCAAGTGGTTCTGGCGAAGCCCGCGGGTGATTTTGGCGTGTCCGGCAGGTGGTTCCGCCGTGCTCGGCAGGTGGTTCAGGCATGGCCGTCACGTGGTTCCAGTCTGTCCAGGACGTGTTTCCAGCTTCTCCGGCAGGTGGTTCTGGTACGTCTGAGAGGTGGTTCCGCCATGGCTGGCAGGTGATCCCGGACTGTCCCCCAGGTGGTTCTGGCATAGCCAGCAGTTGATATTGGCCTGTCCGGCAGGTGGTTCCAGCGAGTCGAACAGGTGGCTCCGGCGTTCTTGGCAGGTGGTTCCGGTCTGTCCGGTAGGTGTTTCCGGCGTGTCTGGCACGTGCTTCCGGCACGTCTGAGAGGTGGTTCCGGCATGCGCGGCAGGTGATTCCGGAGTGTCCGCCAGGTGGTTCTGGCATACCCGGCAGGTGATTTTGGCGTGTCCGGCAGGTGTTTCTGGCGAGTCGAGCAGGTGGCTCCGGCATGCTCGGCAGGTGCTTCCGGCGTCTCCGGCACTTGGTTCTGGTGTGTCTGAGAGCTGGTTCCGGCATGTCCGGCAGATGATTCCGGAGTGTCCGCCAAGTGGTTCTGGCATACCCAGCAGGTGATTTTGGCGTGTCAGGGAGGTGGTACCGGTGAGTCGAGCAGGTGGTTCCGGCGTGCTCAGCAGGTAGTTCAGGCGGTTCTGGCAGGTGGTATCCGTCTGTTCGGGGTGTGGTTCCAGCATCTCATGAACACGTTTCTGGCACGTCTGAGATGTGGTTCCAGCCGGCCCGACAGGTGTTTCCGCAGTGTCCGCCAAGCGGTTCTGGCGTAGTTGGCAGGTGATTTTGGCATGACTGGCAGGTGGTTCCAGCAAGCCTGGCAGGTGATTCCAAAGTGTTCACCAACTGGTTGTGGCGTAGCCGGCAGGTGATTTTTGCGTGATCGGCAGGTGGTTCTGGCGAGTCGAGCAGGTGGTTCCGGCGTGCTCGGCTGGTGCTTCCGGGGTCATTGGCACGGGGTTCTGGCATGTCTGAGAGGTGGTTCCTGCATGCCCGGCAAGTGATTCCGGAGTGTTCGCCAAGTGGTTCTGGCATAGTCGGCAGGTGATTTTGGCATGTCCGGCAGGTGGTTCAGGCGAGTTGAGCAGGTGGTTCCAACGTGCTTGGCAGGTGCTTCCGGCGTCTCCGGCACGTGTTTCTGGCACATCTGACAGGTGGTTCCGGCATGCGCGAAAGGTGATTCCGGTCTGTCCGGTAGGTGGTTCCAGCCTGCATGGCATGTGGTTCTGGTACGTCTCAGAGGTGGTTGCGCATGCCCAACAGGTGATTCCGGACTGTCCGCCACATGGTTCTGGCACGTCTGAGAGGTGGTTCCGGCATGCCCGGCAGGTCATCCCAGAGAGTCCTCCAAGTGGTTCTGGCATAACACGCAGGTGATTTTGGCGTGTCTGGCAGGTTGTTCCGTTGTGCTTGGCAGGTGGTTCAGGCTTGGCCGGCAGGTGGTTCCAGACTGTCCAGGGCGTGTTTCCAGCTTCTCCGGCAGGTGGTTCTGGTACGTCTGAGAGGTGGTTCCGCCATGGCTGGCAGGTGATTCCGGACCGTCCCCCAGGTGGTTCTGGCATAGCTAGCAGTTAATATTGGCCTGTCCGGAAGGTGGTTCCAGCGAGTGGAACAGGTGGCTCCGGCGTGCTCGGCAGGTGGTTCCGGTCTGTCCGGTAGGTGATTCCGGCGTGTCCGGCACGTGCTTCCGGCACATCTGAGAGGTGGTTCCGGCATGCGCGACAGGTGGTTTCGGAGTGTCCGCCAGGTGGTTCTGGCGTACCCGGCAGGTGATTTTGGCGTGTCCAGCAGGTGGTTCCGGCGAGTCGAGCAGGTGGTTCCGGCGTGCTCGGCAGGTGCTTCCGGGGTCATTGGCACGTGGTTCTGGCATATCTGAGAGGTGGTTCCGGCATGCCCGGCAGGTGATTCCGGAGTGTTCGCCAAGTGTTTCCGGCGTAGCCGGCAGGTGATTTTGCATGTCCAGCGGTCGTTCCGGCGGGTCGAGCCGGTGGTTCCGGCGTGTCCGGCAGGTGGTTCCGGTCTGTCCGGCAGGTGGTTCTGTGGTGTCCGGCACGAGGTTCAGTCTGAGAGGCTGTGCCGGCATGCCCCTCACGTGATTCCGGCTTGTCCCCGAAGTGGTGCTGGTGTAGCGGGCAGGTGATTTTGGCGTGTCCGGCAGGTGGTTCAGGCGAGTTGAGCAGGTGGTTGCGACGTGCTCGGCAGGTGCTTCCGGCGTCTCCGGCACGTGTTTCTGGCACATCTGACTGGTGGTTCCGGCATGCCCATAAGTTGATTCCGGTCTGTCCGGTAGGTGGTTCCGGCGTGCACGGCACGTGGTTCTGGTACGTGTCAGAGGTGGTTGCGTATGCCCAACAGGTGATTCCGGACTGTCCGCCACGTGCTTCTGGCACGTCTGAGAGGTGGTTCCAACATGCCCGGCAGGTCATTTCGGAGAGTCGTCCAAGTGGTTCTGGCGTAGCCCGCAGGTGATTTTGGCGTGTCCGGCAGGTGGTTCCGCCGTGCTCGGCAGGTGGTTCAGGCATGGCCGTCACGTGGTTCCAGTCTGTCCAGGACGTGTTTCCAGCTTCTCCGGCAGGTGGTTCTGGTACGTCTGAGAGGTGGTTCCGCCATGGCTGGCAGGTGATCCCGGACTGTCCCCCAGGTGGTTCTGGCATAGCCAGCAGTTGATATTGGCCTGTCCGGCAGGTGGTTCCAGCGAGTCGAACAGGTGGCTCCGGCGTTCTTGGCAGGTGGTTCCGGTCTGTCCGGTAGGTGTTTCCGGCGTGTCTGGCACGTGCTTCCGGCACGTCTGAGAGGTGGTTCCGGCATGCGCGGCAGGTGATTCCGGAGTGTCCGCCAGGTGGTTCTGGCATACCCGGCAGGTGATTTTGGCGTGTCCGGCAGGTGTTTCTGGCGAGTCGAGCAGGTGGCTCCGGCATGCTCGGCAGGTGCTTCCGGCGTCTCCGGCACTTGGTTCTGGTGTGTCTGAGAGCTGGTTCCGGCATGTCCGGCAGATGATTCCGGAGTGTCCGCCAAGTGGTTCTGGCATACCCAGCAGGTGATTTTGGCGTGTCAGGGAGGTGGTACCGGTGAGTCGAGCAGGTGGTTCCGGCGTGCTCGGCAGGTGGTTCAGGCGGTTCTGGCAGGTGGTATCCGTCTGTTCGGGGTGTGGTTCCAGCATCTCATGAACACGTTTCTGGCACGTCTGAGATGTGGTTCCAGCCGGCCCGACAGGTGTTTCCGCAGTGTCCGCCAAGCGGTTCTGGCGTAGTTGGCAGGTGATTTTGGCATGACTGGCAGGTGGTTCCAGCAAGCCTGGCAGGTGATTCCAAAGTGTTCACCAACTGGTTGTGGCGTAGCCGGCAGGTGATTTTTGCGTGATCGGCAGGTGGTTCTGGCGAGTCGAGCAGGTGGTTCCGGCGTGCTCGGCTGGTGCTTCCGGGGTCATTGGCACGGGGTTCTGGCATGTCTGAGAGGTGGTTCCTGCATGCCCGGCAAGTGATTCCGGAGTGTTCGCCAAGTGGTTCTGGCATAGTCGGCAGGTGATTTTGGCATGTCCGGCAGGTGGTTCAGGCGAGCTGAGCAGGTGGTTCCGACGTGCTTGGCAGGTGCTTCCGGCGTCTCCGGCACGTGTTTCTGGCACATCTGACAGGTGGTTCCGGCATGCCCGAAAGGTGATTCCGGTCTGTCCGGTAGGTGGTTCCAGCCTGCACGGCATGTGGTTCTGATACGTCTCAGAGGTGGTTGCGCATGCCCAACAGGTGATTCCGGACTGTCCGCCACATGGTTCTGGCACGTCTGAGAGGTGGTTCCGGCATGCCCGGCAGGTCATCCCGGAGAGTCCTCCAAGTGGTTCTGGCATAACACGCAGGTGATTTTGGCGTGTCTGGCAGGTTGTTCCGTTGTGCTTGGCAGGTGGTTCAGGCTTGGCCGGCAGGTGGTTCCAGACTGTCCAGGACGTGTTTCCAGCTTCTCCGGCAGGTGGTTCTGGTACGTCTGAGAGGTGGTTCCGCCATGGCTGGCAGGTGATTCCGGACCGTCCCCCAGGTGGTTCTGGCATAGCCAGCAGTTGATATTGGCCTGTCCGGCAGGTGGTTCCAGCGAGTCGAACAGGTGGCTCCGGCGTGCTCGGCAGGTGGTTCCGGTCTGTCCGGTAGGTGATTCCGGCGTGTCCGGCACGTGCTTCCGGCACGTCTGAGAGGTGGTTCCGGCATGCGCGACAGGTGGTTTCGGAGTGTCCGCCAGGTGGTTCTGGCGTACCCGGCAGGTGATTTTGGCGTGTCCGGCAGGTGTTTCTGGCGAGTCGAGCAGGTGGCTCTGGCATGCTCGGCAGGTGCTTCCGGCGTCTCCGGCACGTGGTTCTGGTGTGTCTGAGAGCTGGTTCCGGCATGTCCGGCAGATGATTCCGGAGTGTCCGCCAAGTGGTTCTGGCATACCCGGCTGGTGATTTGGGCATGTCAGGTAGGTGGTTCCGGTGAGTCGAGCAGGTGGCTCCGGCGTGCTCGGCAGGTTGTTCAGACGGGTCTGGCAGGTGTTTTCCGTCTGTTCGGGGTGTGGTTCCAGCATCTCATGCACATGGTTCTGGCACGTCTGAGATGTGGTTCCGGCCGGCCCGACAGGTGTTTCCACAGTGTCCGCCAAGTGGTACTGGCGTAGTTGGCAGGTGATTTTGGCATGACCGGCAGGTGGTTCCAGCAAGCCCGGCAGGTGATTCCGAAGTGTTCCCCAACTGGTTGTGGCGTAGCCGGCAGGTGATTTCTGCGTGTCCGGCAGGTGGTTCTGGCGAGTCGAGCAGGTGGTTCCGGCGTGCTCGGCAGCTGCTTCCGGGGTCATTGGCACGTGGTTCTGGCATATCTGAGAGGTGGTTCCGGCATGCCCGGCAGGTGATTCCGGAGTGTTCGCCAAGTGTTTCCGGCGTAGCCGGCAGGTGATTTTGCATGTCCAGCGGTCGTTCCGGCGGGTCGAGCCGGTGGTTCCGGCGTGTCCGGCAGGTGGTTCCGGTCTGTCCGGCAGGTGGTTCTGTGGTGTCCGGCACGAGGTTCAGTCTGAGAGGCTGTGCCGGCATGCCCCTCACGTGAATCCGGCTTGTCCCCGAAGTGATGCTGGTGTAGCGGGCAGGTGATTTTGGCGTGTCCGGCAGGTGGTACCGGTGAGTCGAGCAGGTGGTTCCGGCGTGCTCAGCAGGTGGTTCAGGCGGTTCTGGCAGGTGGTATCCGTCTGTTCGGGGTGTGGTTCCAGCATCTCATGAACACGTTTCTGGCACGTCTGAGATGTGGTTCCAGCCGGCCCGACAGGTGTTTCCGCAGTGTCCGCCAAGCGGTTCTGGCGTAGTTGGCAGGTGATTTTGGCATGACTGGCAGGTGGTTCCAGCAAGCCTGGCAGGTGATTCCAAAGTGTTCACCAACTGGTTGTGGCGTAGCCGGCAGGTGATTTTTGCGTGATCGGCAGGTGGTTCTGGCGAGTCGAGCAGGTGGTTCCGGCGTGCTCGGCTGGTGCTTCCGGGGTCATTGGCACGGGGTTCTGGCATGTTTGAGAGGTGGTTCCTGCATGCCCGGCAAGTGATTCCGGAGTGTTCGCCAAGTGGTTCTGGCATAGTCGGCAGGTGATTTTGGCATGTCCGGCAGTTGGTTCAGGCGAGTTGAGCAGGTGGTTCCAACGTGCTTGGCAGGTGCTTCCGGCGTCTCCGGCACGTGTTTCTGGCACATCTGACAGGTGGTTCCGGCATGCCCGAAAGGTGATTCCGGTCTGTCCGGTAGGTGGTTCCAGCCTGCACGGCATGTGGTTCTGATACGTCTCAGATGTGGTTGCGCATGCCCAACAGGTGATTCCGGACTGTCCGCCACATGGTTCTGGCATGTCTGAGAGGTGGTTCCGGCATGCCCGGCAGGTCATCCCAGAGAGTCCTCCAAGTGGTTCTGGCATAACACGCAGGTGATTTTGGCGTGTCTGGCAGGTTGTTCCGTTGTGCTTGGCAGGTGGTTCAGGCTTGGCCGGCAGGTGGTTCCAGACTGTCCAGGACGTGTTTCCAGCTTCTCCGGCAGGTGGTTCTGGTACGTCTGAGAGGTGGTTCCGCCATGGCTGGCAGGTGATTCCGGACCGTCCCCCAGGTGGTTCTGGCATAGCCAGCAGTTGATATTGGCCTGTCCGGCAGGTGGTTCCAGCGAGTCGAACAGGTGGCTCCGGCGTGCTCGGCAGGTGGTTCCGGTCTGTCCGGTAGGTGATTCCGGCGTGTCCGGCACGTGCTTCCGGCACGTCTGAGAGGTGGTTCCGGCATGCGCGACAGGTGGTTTCGGAGTGTCCGCCAGGTGGTTCTGGCGTACCCGGCAGGTGATTTTGGCGTGTCCGGCAGGTGTTTCTGGCGAGTCGAGCAGGTGGCTCCGGCATGCTCGGCAGGTGCTTCCGGCGTCTCCGGCACGTGGTTCTGGTGTGTCTGAGAGCTGGTTCCGGCATGTCCGGCAGATGATTCCGGAGTGTCCGCCAAGTGGTTCTGGCATACCCGGCTGGTGATTTGGGCATGTCAGGTAGGTGGTTCCGGCGAGTCGAGCAGGTGGCTCCGGCGTGCTCGGCAGGTTGTTCAGACGGGTCTGGCAGGTGTTTTCCGTCTGTTCGGGGTGTGGTTCCAGCATCTCATGCACATGGTTCTGGCACGTCTGAGATGTGGTTCCGGCCGGCCCGACAGGTGTTTCCACAGTGTCCGCCAAGTGGTACTGGCGTAGTTGGCAGGTGATTTTGGCATGACTGGCAGGTGGTTCCAGCAAGCCCGGCAGGTGATTCCGAAGTGTTCCCCAACTGGTTGTGGCGTAGCCGGCCGGTGATTTCTGCGTGTCCGGCAGGTGGTTCTGGCGAGTCGAGCAGGTGGTTCCGGCGTGCTCGCCAGGTGCTTCCGGGGTCATTGCCACGTGGTTCTGGCATATCTGAGAGGTGGTTCCGGCATGCCCGGCAGGTGATTCCGGAGTGTTCGCCAAGTGTTTCCGGCGTAGCCGGCAGGTGATTTTGCATGTCCAGCGGTCGTTCCGGCGGGTCGAGCCGGTGGTTCCGGCGTGTCCGGCAGGTGGTTCCGGTCTGTCCGGCAGGTGGTTCTGTGGTGTCCGGCACGAGGTTCAGTCTGAGAGGCTGTGCCGGCATGCCACTCACGTGATTCCGGCTTGTCCCTGAAGTGGTGCTGGTGTAGCGGGCAGGTGATTTTGGCGTGTCCCGCAGGTGGTTCAGGCGAGTTGAGCAGGTGGTTGCGACGTGCTCGGCAGGTGCTTCCGGCGTCTCCGGCACGTGTTTCTGGCACATCTGACTGGTGGTTCCGGCATGCCCAAAACTTGATTCCGGTCTGTCCGGTAGGTGGTTCCGGCGTGCACGGCACGTGGTTCTGGTACGTGTCAGAGGTGGTTGCGTATGCCCAACAGGTGATTCCGGACTGTCCGCCACGTGCTTCTGGCACGTCTGAGAGGTGGTTCCAACATGCCCGGCAGGTCATTTCGGAGAGTCGTCCAAGTGGTTCTGGCGAAGCCCGCGGGTGATTTTGGCGTGTCCGGCAGGTGGTTCCGCCGTGCTCGGCAGGTGGTTCAGGCATGGCCGTCACGTGGTTCCAGTCTGTCCAGGACGTGTTTCCAGCTTCTCCGGCAGGTGGTTCTGGTACGTCTGAGAGGTGGTTCCGCCATGGCTGGCAGGTGATCCCGGACTGTCCCCCAGGTGGTTCTGGCATAGCCAGCAGTTGATATTGGCCTGTCCGGCAGGTGGTTCCAGCGAGTCGAACAGGTGGCTCCGGCGTTCTTGGCAGGTGGTTCCGGTCTGTCCGGTAGGTGTTTCCGGCGTGTCTGGCACGTGCTTCCGGCACGTCTGAGAGGTGGTTCCGGCATGCGCGGCAGGTGATTCCGGAGTGTCCGCCAGGTGGTTCTGGCATACCCGGCAGGTGATTTTGGCGTGTCCGGCAGGTGTTTCTGGCGAGTCGAGCAGGTGGCTCCGGCATGCTCGGCAGGTGCTTCCGGCGTCTCCGGCACGTGGTTCTGGTGTGTCTGAGAGCTGGTTCCGGCATGTCCGGCAGATGATTCCGGAGTGTCCGCCAAGTGGTTCTGGCATACCCGGCTGGTGATTTGGGCATGTCAGGTAGGTGGTTCCGGCGAGTCGAGCAGGTGGCTCCGGCGTGCTCGGCAGGTTGTTCAGACGGGTCTGGCAGGTGTTTTCCGTCTGTTCGGGGTGTGGTTCCAGCATCTCATGCACATGGTTCTGGCACGTCTGAGATGTGGTTCCGGCCGGCCCGACAGGTGTTTCCACAGTGTCCGCCAAGTGGTACTGGCGTAGTTGGCAGGTGATTTTGGCATGACCGGCAGGTGGTTCCAGCAAGCCCGGCAGGTGATTCCGAAGTGTTCCCCAACTGGTTGTGGCGTAGCCGGCCGGTGATTTCTGCGTGTCCGGCAGGTGGTTCTGGCGAGTCGAGCAGGTGGTTCCGGCGTGCTCGGCAGGTGCTTCCGGGGTCATTGGCACGTGGTTCTGGCATATCTGAGAGGTGGTTCCGGCATGCCCGGCAGGTGATTCCGGAGTGTTCGCCAAGTGTTTCCGGCGTAGCCGGCAGGTGATTTTGCATGTCCAGCGGTCGTTCCGGCGGGTCGAGCCGGTGGTTCCGGCGTGTCCGGCAGGTGGTTCCGGTCTGTCCGGCAGGTGGTTCTGTGGTGTCCGGCACGAGGTTCAGTCTGAGAGGCTGTGCCGGCATGCCCCTCACGTGATTCCGGCTTGTCCCCGAAGTGGTGCTGGTGTAGCGGGCAGGTGATTTTGGCGTGTCCGGCAGGTGGTTCAGGCGAGTTGAGCAGGTGGTTGCGACGTGCTCGGCAGGTGCTTCCGGCGTCTCCGGCACGTGTTTCTGGCACATCTGACTGGTGGTTCCGGCATGCCCAAAAGTTGATTCCGGTCTGTCCGGTAGGTGGTTCCGGCGTGCACGGCACGTGGTTCTGGTACGTGTCAGAGGTGGTTGCGTATGCCCAACAGGTGATTCCGGACTGTCCGCCACGTGCTTCTGGCACGTCTGAGAGGTGGTTCCAACATGCCCGGCAGGTCATTTCGGAGAGTCGTCCAAGTGGTTCTGGCGTAGCCCGCAGGTGATTTTGGCGTGTCCGGCAGGTGGTTCCGCCGTGCTCGGCAGGTGGTTCAGGCATGGCCGTCACGTGGTTCCAGTCTGTCCAGGACGTGTTTCCAGCTTCTCCGGCAGGTGGTTCTGGTACGTCTGAGAGGTGGTTCCGCCATGGCTGGCAGGTGATCCCGGACTGTCCCCCAGGTGGTTCTGGCATAGCCAGCAGTTGATATTGGCCTGTCCGGCAGGTGGTTCCAGCGAGTCGAACAGGTGGCTCCGGCGTTCTTGGCAGGTGGTTCCGGTCTGTCCGGTAGGTGTTTCCGGCGTGTCTGGCACGTGCTTCCGGCACGTCTGAGAGGTGGTTCCGGCATGCGCGGCAGGTGATTCCGGAGTGTCCGCCAGGTGGTTCTGGCGTACCCGGCAGGTGATTTTGGCGTGTCCGGCAGGTGTTTCTGGCGAGTCGAGCAGGTGGCTCCGGCATGCTCGGCAGGTGCTTCCGGCGTCTCCGGCACTTGGTTCTGGTGTGTCTGAGAGCTGGTTCCGGCATGTCCGGCAGATGATTCCGGAGTGTCCGCCAAGTGGTTCTGGCATACCCAGCAGGTGATTTTGGCGTGTCAGGGAGGTGGTACCGGTGAGTCGAGCAGGTGGTTCCGGCGTGCTCGGCAGGTGGTTCAGGCGGTTCTGGCAGGTGGTATCCGTCTGTTCGGGGTGTGGTTCCAGCATCTCATGAACACGTTTCTGGCACGTCTGAGATGTGGTTCCAGCCGGCCCGACAGGTGTTTCCGCAGTGTCCGCCAAGCGGTTCTGGCGTAGTTGGCAGGTGATTTTGGCATGACTGGCAGGTGGTTCCAGCAAGCCTGGCAGGTGATTCCAAAGTGTTCACCAACTGGTTGTGGCGTAGCCGGCAGGTGATTTTTGCGTGATCGGCAGGTGGTTCTGGCGAGTCGAGCAGGTGGTTCCGGCGTGCTCGGCTGGTGCTTCCGGGGTCATTGGCACGGGGTTCTGGCATGTCTGAGAGGTGGTTCCTGCATGCCCGGCAAGTGATTCCGGAGTGTTCGCCAAGTGGTTCTGGCATAGTCGGCAGGTGATTTTGGCATGTCCGGCAGGTGGTTCAGGCGAGTTGAGCAGGTGGTTCCGACGTGCTTGGCAGGTGCTTCCGGCGTCTCCGGCACGTGTTTCTGGCACATCTGACAGGTGGTTCCGGCATGCCCGAAAGGTGATTCCGGTCTGTCCGGTAGGTGGTTCCAGCCTGCACGGCATGTGGTTCTGATACGTCTCAGAGGTGGTTGCGCATGCCCAACAGGTGATTCCGGACTGTCCGCCACATGGTTCTGGCACGTCTGAGAGGTGGTTCCGGCATGCCCGGCAGGTCATCCCAGAGAGTCCTCCAAGTGGTTCTGGCATAACACGCAGGTGATTTTGGCGTGTCTGGCAGGTTGTTCCGTTGTGCTTGGCAGGTGGTTCAGGCTTGGCCGGCAGGTGGTTCCAGACTGTCCAGGACGTGTTTCCAGCTTCTCCGGCAGGTGGTTCTGGTACGTCTGAGAGGTGGTTCCGCCATGGCTGGCAGGTGATTCCAGACCGTCCCCCAGGTGGTTCTGGCATAGCCAGCAGTTGATATTGGCCTGTCCGGCAGGTGGTTCCAGCGAGTCGAACAGGTGGCTCCGGCGTGCTCGGCAGGTGGTTCCGGTCTGTCCGGTAGGTGATTCCGGCGTGTCCGGCACGTGCTTCCGGCACGTCTGAGAGGTGGTTCCGGCATGCGCGACAGGTGGTTTCGGAGTGTCCGCCAGGTGGTTCTGGCGTACCCGGCAGGTGATTTTGGCGTGTCCGGCAGGTGTTTCTGGCGAGTCGAGCAGGTGGCTCCGGCATGCTCGGCAGGTGCTTCCGGCGTCTCCGGCACGTGGTTCTGGTGTGTCTGAGAGCTGGTTCCGGCATGTCCGGCAGATGATTCCGGAGTGTCCGCCAAGTGGTTCTGGCATACCCGGCTGGTGATTTGGGCATGTCAGGTAGGTGGTTCCGGTGAGTCGAGCAGGTGGCTCCGGCGTGCTCGGCAGGTTGTTCAGACGGGTCTGGCAGGTGTTTTCCGTCTGTTCGGGGTGTGGTTCCAGCATCTCATGCACATGGTTCTGGCACGTCTGAGATGTGGTTCCGGCCGGCCCGACAGGTGTTTCCACAGTGTCCGCCAAGTGGTACTGGCGTAGTTGGCAGGTGATTTTGGCATGACCGGCAGGTGGTTCCAGCAAGCCCGGCAGGTGATTCCGAAGTGTTCCCCAACTGGTTGTGGCGTAGCCGGCAGGTGATTTCTGCGTGTCCGGCAGGTGGTTCTGGCGAGTCGAGCAGGTGGTTCCGGCGTGCTCGGCAGGTGCTTCCGGGGTCATTGGCACGTGGTTCTGGCATATCTGAGAGGTGGTTCCGGCATGCCCGGCAGGTGATTCCGGAGTGTTCGCCAAGTGTTTCCGGCGTAGCCGGCAGGTGATTTTGCATGTCCAGCGGTCGTTCCGGCGGGTCGAGCCGGTGGTTCCGGCGTGTCCGGCAGGTGTTTCCGGTCTGTCCGGCAGGTGGTTCTGTGGTGTCCGGCACGAGGTTCAGTCTGAGAGGCTCTGCCGGCATGCCCCTCACGTGATTCCGGCTTGTTCCCGAAGTGGTGCTGGTGTAGCGGGCAGGTGATTTTGGCGTGTCGGCAGGTGGTACCGGTGAGTCGAGCAGGTGGTTCCGGCGTGCTCAGCAGGTGGTTCAGGCGGTTCTGGCAGGTGGTATCCGTCTGTTCGGGGTGTGGTTCCAGCATCTCATGAACACGTTTCTGGCACGTCTGAGATGTGGTTCCAGCCGGCCCGACAGGTGTTTCCGCAGTGTCCGCCAAGCGGTTCTGGCGTAGTTGGCAGGTGATTTTGGCATGACTGGCAGGTGGTTCCAGCAAGCCTGGCAGGTGATTCCAAAGTGTTCACCAACTGGTTGTGGCGTAGCCGGCAGGTGATTTTTGCGTGATCGGCAGGTGGTTCAGGCGAGTCGAGCAGGTGGTTCCGACGTGCTCGGCTGGTGCTTCCGGGGTCATTGGCACGGGGTTCTGGCATGTCTGAGAGGTGGTTCCTGCATGCCCGGCAAGTGATTCCGGAGTGTTCGCCAAGTGGTTCTGGCATAGTCGGCAGGTGATTTTGGCATGTCCGGCAGGTGGTTCAGGCGAGTTGAGCAGGTGGTTCCAACGTGCTTGGCAGGTGCTTCCGGCGTCTCCGGCACGTGTTTCTGGCACATCTGACAGGTGGTTCCGGCATGCCCGAAAGGTGATTCCGGTCTGTCCGGTAGGTGGTTCCAGCCTGCACGGCATGTGGTTCTGATACGTCTCAGAGGTGGTTGCGCATGCCCAACAGGTGATTCCGGACTGTCCGCCACATGGTTCTGGCACGTCTGAGAGGTGGTTCCGGCATGCCCGGCAGGTCATCCCAGAGAGTCCTCCAAGTGGTTCTGGCATAACACGCAGGTGATTTTGGCGTGTCTGGCAGGTTGTTCCGTTGTGCTTGGCAGGTGGTTCAGGCTTGGCCGGCAGGTGGTTCCAGACTGTCCAGGACGTGTTTCCAGCTTCTCCGGCAGGTGGTTCTGGTACGTCTGAGAGGTGGTTCCGCCATGGCTGGCAGGTGATTCCGGACCGTCCCCCAGGTGGTTCTGGCATAGCCAGCAGTTGATATTGGCCTGTCCGGCAGGTGGTTCCAGCGAGTCGAACAGGTGGCTCCGGCGTGCTCGGCAGGTGGTTCCGGTCTGTCCGGTAGGTGATTCCGGCGTGTCCGGCACGTGCTTCCGGCACGTCTGAGAGGTGGTTCCGGCATGCGCGACAGGTGGTTTCGGAGTGTCCGCCAGGTGGTTCTGGCGTACCCGGCAGGTGATTTTGGCGTGTCCGGCAGGTGTTTCTGGCGAGTCGAGCAGGTGGCTCCGGCATGCTCGGCAGGTGCTTCCGGCGTCTCCGGCACGTGGTTCTGGTGTGTCTGAGAGCTGGTTCCGGGATGTCCGGCAGATGATTCCGGAGTGTCCGCCAAGTGGTTCTGGCATACCCGGCTGGTGATTTGGGCATGTCAGGTAGGTGGTTCCGGCGAGTCGAGCAGGTGGCTCCGGCGTGCTCGGCAGGTTGTTCAGACGGGTCTGGCAGGTGTTTTCCGTCTGTTCGGGGTGTGGTTCCAGCATCTCATGCACATGGTTCTGGCACGTCTGAGATGTGGTTCCGGCCGGCCCGACAGGTGTTTCCACAGTGTCCGCCAAGTGGTACTGGCGTAGTTGGCAGGTGATTTTGGCATGACCGGCAGGTGGTTCCAGCAAGCCCGGCAGGTGATTCCGAAGTGTTCCCCAACTGGTTGTGGCGTAGCCGGCCGGTGATTTCTGCGTGTCCGGCAGGTGGTTCTGGCGAGTCGAGCAGGTGGTTCCGGCGTGCTCGGCAGGTGCTTCCGGGGTCATTGGCACGTGGTTCTGGCATATCTGAGAGGTGGTTCCGGCATGCCCGGCAGGTGATTCCGGAGTGTTCGCCAAGTGTTTCCGGCGTAGCCGGCAGGTGATTTTGCATGTCCAGCGGTCGTTCCGGCGGGTCGAGCCGGTGGTTCCGGCGTGTCCGGCAGGTGGTTCCGGTCTGTCCGGCAGGTGGTTCTGTGGTGTCCGGCACGAGGTTCAGTCTGAGAGGCTGTGCCGGCATGCCCCTCACGTGATTCCGGCTTGTCCCTGAAGTGGTGCTGGTGTAGCGGGCAGGTGATTTTGGCGTGTCCCGCAGGTGGTTCAGGCGAGTTGAGCAGGTGGTTGCGACGTGCTCGGCAGGTGCTTCCGGCGTCTCCGGCACGTGTTTCTGGCACATCTGACTGGTGGTTCCGGCATGCCCAAAACTTGATTCCGGTCTGTCCGGTAGGTGGTTCCGGCGTGCACGGCACGTGGTTCTGGTACGTGTCAGAGGTGGTTGCGTATGCCCAACAGGTGATTCCGGACTGTCCGCCACGTGCTTCTGGCACGTCTGAGAGGTGGTTCCAACATGCCCGGCAGGTCATTTCGGAGAGTCGTCCAAGTGGTTCTGGCGAAGCCCGCGGGTGATTTTGGCGTGTCCGGCAGGTGGTTCCGCCGTGCTCGGCAGGTGGTTCAGGCATGGCCGTCACGTGGTTCCAGTCTGTCCAGGACGTGTTTCCAGCTTCTCCGGCAGGTGGTTCTGGTACGTCTGAGAGGTGGTTCCGCCATGGCTGGCAGGTGATCCCGGACTGTCCCCCAGGTGGTTCTGGCATAGCCAGCAGTTGATATTGGCCTGTCCGGCAGGTGGTTCCAGCGAGTCGAACAGGTGGCTCCGGCGTTCTTGGCAGGTGGTTCCGGTCTGTCCGGTAGGTGTTTCCGGCGTGTCTGGCACGTGCTTCCGGCACGTCTGAGAGGTGGTTCCGGCATGCGCGGCAGGTGATTCCGGAGTGTCCGCCAGGTGGTTCTGGCATACCCGGCAGGTGATTTTGGCGTGTCCGGCAGGTGTTTCTGGCGAGTCGAGCAGGTGGCTCCGGCATGCTCGGCAGGTGCTTCCGGCGTCTCCGGCACTTGGTTCTGGTGTGTCTGAGAGCTGGTTCCGGCATGTCCGGCAGATGATTCCGGAGTGTCCGCCAAGTGGTTCTGGCATACCCAGCAGGTGATTTTGGCGTGTCAGGGAGGTGGTACCGGTGAGTCGAGCAGGTGGTTCCGGCGTGCTCAGCAGGTGGTTCAGGCGGTTCTGGCAGGTGGTATCCGTCTGTTCGGGGTGTGGTTCCAGCATCTCATGAACACGTTTCTGGCACGTCTGAGATGTGGTTCCAGCCGGCCCGACAGGTGTTTCCGCAGTGTCCGCCAAGCGGTTCTGGCGTAGTTGGCAGGTGATTTTGGCATGACTGGCAGGTGGTTCCAGCAAGCCTGGCAGGTGATTCCAAAGTGTTCACCAACTGGTTGTGGCGTAGCCGGCAGGTGATTTTTGCGTGATCGGCAGGTGGTTCTGGCGAGTCGAGCAGGTGGTTCCGGCGTGCTCGGCTGGTGCTTCCGGGGTCATTGGCACGGGGTTCTGGCATGTCTGAGAGGTGGTTCCTGCATGCCCGGCAAGTGATTCCGGAGTGTTCGCCAAGTGGTTCTGGCATAGTCGGCAGGTGATTTTGGCATGTCCGGCAGGTGGTTCAGGCGAGTTGAGCAGGTGGTTCCAACGTGCTTGGCAGGTGCTTCCGGCGTCTCCGGCACGTGTTTCTGGCACATCTGACAGGTGGTTCCGGCATGCCCGAAAGGTGATTCCCGTCTGTCCGGTAGGTGGTTCCAGCCTGCACGGCATGTGGTTCTGGTACGTCTCAGAGGTGGTTGCGCATGCCCAACAGGTGATTCCGGACTGTCCGCCACATGGTTCTGGCACGTCTGAGAGGTGGTTCCGGCATGCCCGGCAGGTCATCCCAGAGAGTCCTCCAAGTGGTTCTGGCATAACACGCAGGTGATTTTGGCGTGTCTGGCAGGTTGTTCCGTTGTGCTTGGCAGGTGGTTCAGGCTTGGCCGGCAGGTGGTTCCAGACTGTCCAGGACGTGTTTCCAGCTTCTCCGGCAGGTGGTTCTGGTACGTCTGAGAGGTGGTTCCGCCATGGCTGGCAGGTGATTCCGGACCGTCCCCCAGGTGGTTCTGGCATAGCCAGCAGTTGATATTGGCCTGTCCGGCAGGTGGTTCCAGCGAGTCGAACAGGTGGCTCCGGCGTGCTCGGCAGGTGGTTCCGGTCTGTCCGGTAGGTGATTCCGGCGTGTCCGGCACGTGCTTCCGGCACGTCTGAGAGGTGGTTCCGGCATGCGCGACAGGTGGTTTCGGAGTGTCCGCCAGGTGGTTCTGGCGTACCCGGCAGGTGATTTTGGCGTGTCCGGCAGGTGTTTCTGGCGAGTCGAGCAGGTGGCTCCGGCATGCTCGGCAGGTGCTTCCGGCGTCTCCGGCACGTGGTTCTGGTGTGTCTGAGAGCTGGTTCCGGCATGTCCGGCAGATGATTCCGGAGTGTCCGCCAAGTGGTTCTGGCATACCCGGCTGGTGATTTGGGCATGTCAGGTAGGTGGTTCCGGCGAGTCGAGCAGGTGGCTCCGGCGTGCTCGGCAGGTTGTTCAGACGGGTCTGGCAGGTGTTTTCCGTCTGTTCGGGGTGTGGTTCCAGCATCTCATGCACATGGTTCTGGCACGTCTGAGATGTGGTTCCGGCCGGCCCGACAGGTGTTTCCACAGTGTCCGCCAAGTGGTACTGGCGTAGTTGGCAGGTGATTTTGGCATGACCGGCAGGTGGTTCCAGCAAGCCCGGCAGGTGATTCCGAAGTGTTCCCCAACTGGTTGTGGCGTAGCCGGCAGGTGATTTTTGCGTGTCCGGCAGGTGGTTCTGGCGAGTCGAGCAGGTGGTTCCGGCGTGCTCGGCAGGTGCTTCCGGGGTCATTGGCACGTGGTTCTGGCATATCTGAGAGGTGGTTCCGGCATGCCCGGCAGGTGATTCCGGAGTGTTCGCCAAGTGTTTCCGGCGTAGCCGGCAGGTGATTTTGCATGTCCAGCGGTCGTTCCGGCGGGTCGAGCCGGTGGTTCCGGCGTGTCCGGCAGGTGTTTCCGGTCTGTCCGGCAGGTGGTTCTGTGGTGTCCGGCACGAGGTTCAGTCTGAGAGGCTGTGCCGGCATGCCCCTCACGTGATTCCGGCTTGTCCCCGAAGTGGTGCTGGTGTAGCGGGCAGGTGATTTTGGCGTGTCCGGCAGGTGGTTCAGGCGAGTTGAGCAGGTGGTTGCGACGTGCTCGGCAGGTGCTTCCGGCGTCTCCGGCACGTGTTTCTGGCACATCTGACAGGTGGTTCCGGCATGCCCGAAAGGTGATTCCGGTCTGTCCGGTAGGTGGTTCCAGCCTGCACGGCATGTGGTTCTGGTACGTCTCAGAGGTGGTTGCGCATGCCCAACAGGTGATTCCGGACTGTCCGCCACATGGTTCTGGCACGTCTGAGAGGTGGTTCCAGCATGCCCGGCAGGTCATTCCAGAGAGTCCTCCAAGTGGTTCTGGCATAGCACGCAGGTGATTTTGGCGTGTCTGGCAGGTTGTTCCGTTGTGCTTGGCAGGTGGTTCAGGCTTGGCCGGCAGGTGGTTCCAGACTGTCCAGGACGTGTTTCCAGCTTCTCCGGCAGGTGGTTCTGGTACGTCTGAGAGGTGGTTCCGCCATGGCTGGCAGGTGATTCCGGACCGTCCCCCAGGTGGTTCTGGCATAGCCAGCAGTTGATATTGGCCTGTCCGGCAGGTGGTTCCAGCGAGTCGAACAGGTGGCTCCGGCGTGCTCGGCAGGTGGTTCCGGTCTGTCCGGTAGGTGATTCCGGCGTGTCCGGCACGTGCTTCCGGCACGTCTGAGAGGTGGTTCCGGCATGCGCGACAGGTGATTTCGGAGTGTCCGCCAGGTGGTTCTGGCGTACCCGGCAGGTGATTTTGGCGTGTCCGGCAGGTGTTTCTGGCGAGTCGAGCAGGTGGCTCCGGCATGCTCGGCAGGTGCTTCCGGCGTCTCCGGCACGTGGTTCTGGTGTGTCTGAGAGCTGGTTCCGGCATGTCCGGCAGATGATTCCGGAGTGTCCGCCAAGTGGTTCTGGCATACCCGGCAGGTGATTTTGGCGTGTCAGGGAGGTGGTTCCGGTGAGTCGAGCAGGTGGTTCCGGCGTGCTCGGCAGGTGGTTCAGACGGTTCTGGCAGGTGTTTTCCGTCTGTTCGGGGTGTGGTTCCAGCATCTCATGAACATGTTTCTGGCACGTCTGAGATGTGGTTCCGGCCGGCCCGACAGGTGTTTCCGCAGTGTCCGCCAAGTGGTTCTGGCGTAGTTGGCAGGTGATTTTGGCATGACCGGCAGGTGGTTCCAGCAAGCCTGGCAGGTGATTCCGAAGTGTTCACCAACTGGTTGTGGCGTAGCCGGCAGGTGATTTCTGCGTGTCCGGCAGGTGGTTCTGGCGAGTCGAGCAGGTGGTTCCGGCGTGCTCGGCAGGTGCTTCCGGGGTCATTGGCACGTGGTTCTGGCATGTCTGAGAGGTGGTTCCGGCATGCGCGACAGGTGGTTTCGGAGTGTCCGCCAGGTGGTTCTGGCGTACCCGGCAGGTGATTTTGGCGTGTCCGGCAGGTGTTTCTGGCGAGTCGAGCAGGTGGCTCCGGCATGCTCGGCAGGTGCTTCCGGCGTCTCCGGCACGTGGTTCTGGTGTGTCTGAGAGCTGGTTCCGGCATGTCCGGCAGATGATTCCGGAGTGTCCGCCAAGTGGTTCTGGCATACCCGGCTGGTGATTTGGGCATGTCAGGTAGGTGGTTCCGGCGAGTCGAGCAGGTGGCTCCGGCGTGCTCGGCAGGTTGTTCAGACGGGTCTGGCAGGTGTTTTCCGTCTGTTCGGGGTGTGGTTCCAGCATCTCATGCACATGGTTCTGGCACGTCTGAGATGTGGTTCCGGCCGGCCCGACAGGTGTTTCCACAGTGTCCGCCAAGTGGTACTGGCGTAGTTGGCAGGTGATTTTGGCATGACCGGCAGGTGGTTCCAGCAAGCCCGGCAGGTGATTCCGAAGTGTTCCCCAACTGGTTGTGGCGTAGCCGGCAGGTGATTTCTGCGTGTCCGGCAGGTGGTTCTGGCGAGTCGAGCAGGTGGTTCCGGCGTGCTCGGCAGGTGCTTCCGGGGTCATTGGCACGTGGTTCTGGCATATCTGAGAGGTGGTTCCGGCATGCCCGGCAGGTGATTCCGGAGTGTTCGCCAAGTGTTTCCGGCGTAGCCGGCAGGTGATTTTGCATGTCCAGCGGTCGTTCCGGCGGGTCGAGCCGGTGGTTCCGGCGTGTCCGGCAGGTGGTTCCGGTCTGTCCGGCAGGTGGTTCTGTGGTGTCCGGCACGAGGTTCAGTCTGAGAGGCTGTGCCGGCATGCCCCTCACGTGATTCCGGCTTGTCCCCGAAGTGGTGCTGGTGTAGCGGGCAGGTGATTTTGGCGTGTCCCGCAGGTGGTTCAGGCGAGTTGAGCAGGTGGTTGCGACGTGCTCGGCAGGTGCTTCCGGCGTCTCCGGCACGTGTTTCTGGCACATCTGACTGGTGGTTCCGGCATGCCCAAAAGTTGATTCCGGTCTGTCCGGTAGGTGGTTCCGGCGTGCACGGCACGTGGTTCTGGTACGTGTCAGAGGTGGTTGCGTATGCCCAACAGGTGATTCCGGACTGTCCGCCACGTGCTTCTGGCACGTCTGAGAGGTGGTTCCAACATGCCCGGCAGGTCATTTCGGAGAGTCGTCCAAGTGGTTCTGGCGAAGCCCGCAGGTGATTTTGGCGTGTCCGGCAGGTGGTTCCGCCGTGCTCGGCAGGTGGTTCAGGCATGGCCGTCACGTGGTTCCAGTCTGTCCAGGACGTGTTTCCAGCTTCTCCGGCAGGTGGTTCTGGTACGTCTGAGAGGTGGTTCCGCCATGGCTGGCAGGTGATCCCGGACTGTCCCCCAGGTGGTTCTGGCATAGCCAGCAGTTGATATTGGCCTGTCCGGCAGGTGGTTCCAGCGAGTCGAACAGGTGGCTCCGGCGTTCTTGGCAGGTGGTTCCGGTCTGTCCGGTAGGTGTTTCCGGCGTGTCTGGCACGTGCTTCCGGCACGTCTGAGAGGTGGTTCCGGCATGCGCGGCAGGTGATTCCGGAGTGTCCGCCAGGTGGTTCTGGCATACCCGGCAGGTGATTTTGGCGTGTCCGGCAGGTGTTTCTGGCGAGTCGAGCAGGTGGCTCCGGCATGCTCGGCAGGTGCTTCCGGCGTCTCCGGCACTTGGTTCTGGTGTGTCTGAGAGCTGGTTCCGGCATGTCCGGCAGATGATTCCGGAGTGTCCGCCAAGTGGTTCTGGCATACCCAGCAGGTGATTTTGGCGTGTCAGGGAGGTGGTACCGGTGAGTCGAGCAGGTGGTTCCGGCGTGCTCAGCAGGTGGTTCAGGCGGTTCTGGCAGGTGGTATCCGTCTGTTCGGGGTGTGGTTCCAGCATCTCATGAACACGTTTCTGGCACGTCTGAGATGTGGTTCCAGCCGGCCCGACAGGTGTTTCCGCAGTGTCCGCCAAGCGGTTCTGGCGTAGTTGGCAGGTGATTTTGGCATGACTGGCAGGTGGTTCCAGCAAGCCTGGCAGGTGATTCCAAAGTGTTCACCAACTGGTTGTGGCGTAGCCGGCAGGTGATTTTTGCGTGATCGGCAGGTGGTTCTGGCGAGTCGAGCAGGTGGTTCCGGCGTGCTCGGCTGGTGCTTCCGGGGTCATTGGCACGGGGTTCTGGCATGTCTGAGAGGTGGTTCCTGCATGCCCGGCAAGTGATTCCGGAGTGTTCGCCAAGTGGTTCTGGCATAGTCGGCAGGTGATTTTGGCATGTCCGGCAGGTGGTTCAGGCGAGTTGAGCAGGTGGTTCCAACGTGCTTGGCAGGTGCTTCCGGCGTCTCCGGCACGTGTTTCTGGCACATCTGACAGGTGGTTCCGGCATGCGCGAAAGGTGATTCCGGTCTGTCCGGTAGGTGGTTCCAGCCTGCATGGCATGTGGTTCTGGTACGTCTCAGAGGTGGTTGCGCATGCCCAACAGGTGATTCCGGACTGTCCGCCACATGGTTCTGGCACGTCTGAGAGGTGGTTCCGGCATGCCCGGCAGGTCATCCCAGAGAGTCCTCCAAGTGGTTCTGGCATAACACGCAGGTGATTTTGGCGTGTCTGGCAGGTTGTTCCGTTGTGCTTGGCAGGTGGTTCAGGCTTGGCCGGCAGGTGGTTCCAGACTGTCCAGGGCGTGTTTCCAGCTTCTCCGGCAGGTGGTTCTGGTACGTCTGAGAGGTGGTTCCGCCATGGCTGGCAGGTGATTCCGGACCGTCCCCCAGGTGGTTCTGGCATAGCTAGCAGTTAATATTGGCCTGTCCGGAAGGTGGTTCCAGCGAGTGGAACAGGTGGCTCCGGCGTGCTCGGCAGGTGGTTCCGGTCTGTCCGGTAGGTGATTCCGGCGTGTCCGGCACGTGCTTCCGGCACGTCTGAGAGGTGGTTCCGGCATGCGCGACAGGTGGTTTCGGAGTGTCCGCCAGGTGGTTCTGGCGTACCCGGCAGGTGATTTTGGCGTGTCCCGCAGGTGGTTCTGGCGAGTCGAGCAGGTGGTTCCGGCGTGCTCGGCAGGTGCTTCCGGGGTCATTGGCACGTGGTTCTGGCATATCTGAGAGGTGGTTCCGGCATGCCCGGCAGGTGATTCCGGAGTGTTCGCCAAGTGTTTCCGGCGTAGCCGGCAGGTGATTTTCCATGTCCAGCGGTCGTTCCGGCGGGTCGAGCCGGTGGTTCCGGCGTGTCCGGCAGGTGGTTCCGGTCTGTCCGGCAGGTGGTTCTGTGTTGTCCGGCACGAGGTTCAGTCTGAGAGGCTGTGCTGGCATGCCCCTCACGTGATTCCGGCTTGTCCCCGAAGTGGTGCTGGTGTAGCGGGCAGGTGATTTTGGCGTGTCCGGCAGGTGGTTCCGGCGAGTTCGGCAGGTGGTTGGCGCGGACGTGGTTCCTCTCTCCAGCAGGTGTCTTCCGGCGTTCTCCGGCAGGTGGTTCTGGCACGTCTGAAGGTGGTTCCGCCATGGCCCGACGTTCTTGGCAGGTGGTTCCGGTCTGTCCGGTAGGTGTTTCCAGCGTGTCTGGCACGTGCTTCCGGCACGTCTGAGAGGTGGTTCCGGCATGTGCGGCAGGTGATTCCGTAGTGTCCGCAAGGTGGTTCTGGCATACCCAGCAGGTGATTTTGGCGTGTCAGGGAGGTGGTACCGGTGAGTCGAGCAGGTGGTTCCGGCGTGCTCAGCAGGTGGTTCAGGCGGTTCTGGCAGGTGGTATCCGTCTGTTCGGGGTGTGGTTCCAGCATCTCATGAACACGTTTCTGGCACGTCTGAGATGTGGTTCCAGCCGGCCCGACAGGTGTTTCCGCAGTGTCCGCCAAGCGGTTCTGGCGTAGTTGGCAGGTGATTTTGGCATGACTGGCAGGTGGTTCCAGCAAGCCTGGCAGGTGATTCCAAAGTGTTCACCAACTGGTTGTGGCGTAGCCGGCAGGTGATTTTTGCGTGATCGGCAGGTGGTTCTGGCGAGTCGAGCAGGTGGTTCCGGCGTGCTCGGCTGGTGCTTCCAGGGTCATTGGCACGGGGTTCTGGCATGTCTGAGAGGTGGTTCCTGCATGCCCGGCAAGTGATTCCGGAGTGTTCGCCAAGTGGTTCTGGCATAGTCGGCAGGTGATTTTGGCATGTCCGGCAGGTGGTTCAGGCGAGTTGAGCAGGTGGTTCCAACGTGCTTGGCAGGTGCTTCCGGCGTCTCCGGCACGTGTTTCTGGCACATCTGACAGGTGGTTCCGGCATGCCCGAAAGGTGATTCCCGTCTGTCCGGTAGGTGGTTCCAGCCTGCACGGCATGTGGTTCTGGTACGTCTCAGAGGTGGTTGCGCATGCCCAACAGGTGATTCCGGACTGTCCGCCACATGGTTCTGGCACGTCTGAGAGGTGGTTCCGGCATGCCCGGCAGGTCATCCCAGAGAGTCCTCCAAGTGGTTCTGGCATAACACGCAGGTGATTTTGGCGTGTCTGGCAGGTTGTTCCGTTGTGCTTGGCAGGTGGTTCAGGCTTGGCCGGCAGGTGGTTCCAGACTGTCCAGGACGTGTTTCCAGCTTCTCCGGCAGGTGGTTCTGGTACGTCTGAGAGGTGGTTCCGCCATGGCTGGCAGGTGATTCCGGACCGTCCCCCAGGTGGTTCTGGCATAGCCAGCAGTTGATATTGGCCTGTCCGGCAGGTGGTTCCAGCGAGTCGAACAGGTGGCTCCGGCGTGCTCGGCAGGTGGTTCCGGTCTGTCCGGTAGGTGATTCCGGCGTGTCCGGCACGTGCTTCCGGCACGTCTGAGAGGTGGTTCCGGCATGCGCGACAGGTGGTTTCGGAGTGTCCGCCAGGTGGTTCTGGCGTACCCGGCAGGTGATTTTGGCGTGTCCGGCAGGTGTTTCTGGCGAGTCGAGCAGGTGGCTCCGGCATGCTCGGCAGGTGCTTCCGGCGTCTCCGGCACGTGGTTCTGGTGTGTCTGAGAGCTGGTTCCGGCATGTCCGGCAGATGATTCCGGAGTGTCCGCCAAGTGGTTCTGGCATACCCGGCTGGTGATTTGGGCATGTCAGGTAGGTGGTTCCGGCGAGTCGAGCAGGTGGCTGCGGCGTGCTCGGCAGGTTGTTCAGACGGGTCTGGCAGGTGTTTTCCGTCTGTTCGGGGTGTGGTTCCAGCATCTCATGCACATGGTTCTGGCACGTCTGAGATGTGGTTCCGGCCGGCCCGACAGGTGTTTCCACAGTGTCCGCCAAGTGGTACTGGCGTAGTTGGCAGGTGATTTTGGCATGACCGGCAGGTGGTTCCAGCAAGCCCGGCAGGTGATTCCGAAGTGTTCCCCAACTGGTTGTGGCGTAGCCGGCAGGTGATTTTTGCGTGTCCGGCAGGTGGTTCTGGCGAGTCGAGCAGGTGGTTCCGGCGTGCTCGCCAGGTGCTTCCGGGGTCATTGGCACGTGGTTCTGGCATATCTGAGAGGTGGTTCCGGCATGCCCGGCAGGTGATTCCGGAGTGTTCGCCAAGTGTTTCCGGCGTAGCCGGCAGGTGATTTTGCATGTCCAGCGGTCGTTCCGGCGGGTCGAGCCGGTGGTTCCGGCGTGTCCGGCAGGTGGTTCCGGTCTGTCCGGCAGGTGGTTCTGTGGTGTCCGGCACGAGGTTCAGTCTGAGAGGCTGTGCCGGCATGCCCCTCACGTGATTCCGGCTTGTCCCCGAAGTGGTGCTGGTGTAGCGGGCAGGTGATTTTGGCGTGTCCGGCAGGTGGTTCAGGCGAGTTGAGCAGGTGGTTGCGACGTGCTCGGCAGGTGCTTCCGGCGTCTCCGGCACGTGTTTCTGGCACATCTGACTGGTGGTTCCGGCATGCCCAAAAGTTGATTCCGGTCTGTCCGGTAGGTGGTTCCGGCGTGCACGGCACGTGGTTCTGGTACGTGTCAGAGGTGGTTGCGTATGCCCAAAAGGTGATTCCGGACTGTCCGCCACGTGCTTCTGGCACGTCTGAGAGGTGGTTCCAACATGCCCGGCAGGTCATTTCGGAGAGTCGTCCAAGTGGTTCTGGCGTAGCCCGCAGGTGATTTTGGCGTGTCCGGCAGGTGGTTCCGCCGTGCTCGGCAGGTGGTTCAGGCATGGCCGTCACGTGGTTCCAGTCTGTCCAGGACGTGTTTCCAGCTTCTCCGGCAGGTGGTTCTGGTACGTCTGAGAGGTGGTTCCGCCATGGCTGGCAGGTGATCCCGGACTGTCCCCCAGGTGGTTCTGGCAAAGCCAGCAGTTGATATTGGCCTGTCCGGCAGGTGGTTCCAGCGAGTCGAACAGGTGGCTCCGGCGTTCTTGGCAGGTGGTTCCGGTCTGTCCGGTAGGTGTTTCCGGCGTGTCCGGCACGTGCTTCCGGCACGTCTGAGAGGTGGTTCCGGCATGCGCGGCAGGTGATTCCGTAGTGTCCGCCAGGTGGTTCTGGCATACCCGGCAGGTGATTTTGGCGTGTCCGGCAGGTGTTTCTGGCGAGTCGAGCAGGTGGCTCCGGCATGCTCGGCAGGTGCTTCCGGCGTCTCCGGCACTTGGTTCTGGTGTGTCTGAGAGCTGGTTCCGGCATGTCCGGCAGATGATTCCGGAGTGTCCGCCAAGTGGTTCTGGCATACCCAGCAGGTGATTTTGGCGTGTCAGGGAGGTGGTACCGGTGAGTCGAGCAGGTGGTTCCGGCGTGCTCAGCAGGTGGTTCAGGCGGTTCTGGCAGGTGGTATCCGTCTGTTCGGGGTGTGGTTCCAGCATCTCATGAACACGTTTCTGGCACGTCTGAGATGTGGTTCCAGCCGGCCCGACAGGTGTTTCCGCAGTGTCCGCCAAGCGGTTCTGGCGTAGTTGGCAGGTGATTTCGGCATGACTGGCAGGTGGTTCCAGCAAGCCTGGCAGGTGATTCCAAAGTGTTCACCAACTGGTTGTGGCGTAGCCGGCAGGTGATTTTTGCGTGATCGGCAGGTGGTTCTGGCGAGTCGAGCAGGTGGTTCCGGCGTGCTCGGCTGGTGCTTCCGGGGTCATTGGCACGGGGTTCTGGCATGTCTGAGAGGTGGTTCCTGCATGCCCGGCAAGTGATTCCGGAGTGTTCGCCAAGTGGTTCTGGCATAGTCGGCAGGTGATTTTGGCATGTCCGGCAGGTGGTTCAGGCGAGTTGAGCAGGTGGTTCCAACGTGCTTGGCAGGTGCTTCCGGCGTCTCCGGCACGTGTTTCTGGCACATCTGACAGGTGGTTCCGGCATGCGCGAAAGGTGATTCCGGTCTGTCCGGTAGGTGGTTCCAGCCTGCATGGCATGTGGTTCTGGTACGTCTCAGAGGTGGTTGCGCATGCCCAACAGGTGATTCCGGACTGTCCGCCACATGGTTCTGGCACGTCTGAGAGGTGGTTCCGGCATGCCCGGCAGGTCATCCCAGAGAGTCCTCCAAGTGGTTCTGGCATAACACGCAGGTGATTTTGGCGTGT
>NW_027227089.1:0-40287 GCF_037783145.1 Equus przewalskii
GGTGAATTTGCATGTCCAGCGGTCGTTCCGGCGGGTCGAGCCGGTGGTTCCGGCGTGTCCGGCAGGTGGTTCCGGTCTGTCCGGCAGGTGGTTCTGTGGTGTCCGGCACGAGGTTCAGTCTGAGAGGCTGTGCCGGCATGCCCCTCACGTGATTCCGGCTTGTCCCCGAAGTGGTGCTGGTGTAGCGGGCAGGTGATTTTGGCGTGTCCGGCAGGTGGTTCAGGCGAGTTGAGCAGGTGGTTGCGACGTGCTCGGCAGGTGCTTCCGGCGTCTCCGGCACGGGTTTCTGGCACATCTGACTGGTGGTTCCGGCATGCCCAAAAGTTGATTCCGGTCTGTCCGGTAGGTGGTTCCGGCGTGCACGGCACGTGGTTCTGGTACGTGTCAGAGGTGGTTGCCTATGCCCAACAGGTGATTCCGGACTGTCCGCCACGTGCTTCTGGCACGTCTGAGAGGTGGTTCCAACATGCCCGGCAGGTCATTTCGGAGAGTCGTCCAAGTGGTTCTGGCATAGCCCACAGGTGATTTTGGCGTGTCCGGCAGGTGGTTCCGCCGTGCTCGGCAGGTGGTTCAGGCATGGCGGTCACGTGGTTCCAGTCTGTCCAGGACGTGTTTCCAGCTTCTCCGGCAGGTGGTTCTGGTACGTCTGAGAGGTGGTTCCGCCATGGCTGGCAGGTGATTCCGGACCGTCCCCCAGGTGGTTCTGGCATAGCCAGCAGTTGATATTGGCCTGTCCGGCAGGTGGTTCCAGCGAGTCGAACAGGTGGTTCCGGCGTTCTTGGCAGGTGGTTCCGGTCTGTCCGGTAGGTGTTTCCGGCGTGTCTGGCACGTGCTTCCGGCATGCGCGGCAGGTGATTCCGTAGTGTCCGCCAGGTGGTTCTGGCATACCCGGCAGGTGATTTTGGCGTGTCCGGCAGGTGTTTCTGGCGAGTCGAGCAGGTGGCTCCGGCATGCTCGGCAGGTGCTTCCGGCGTCTCCGGCACTTGGTTCTGGTGTGTCTGAGAGCTGGTTCCGGCATGTCCGGCAGATGATTCCGGAGTGTCCGCCAAGTGGTTCTGGCATACCCAGCAGGTGATTTTGGCGTGTCAGGGAGGTGGTACCGGTGAGTCGAGCAGGTGGTTCCGGCGTGCTCGGCAGGTGGTTCAGGCGGTTCTGGCAGGTGGTATCCGTCTGTTCGGGGTGTGGTTCCAGCATCTCATGAACACGTTTCTGGCACGTCTGAGATGTGGTTCCAGCCGGCCCGACAGGTGTTTCCGCAGTGTCCGCCAAGCGGTTCTGGCATAGTTGGCAGGTGATTTTGGCATGACTGGCAGGTGGTTTCAGCAAGCCTGGCAGGTGATTCCAAAGTGTTCACCAACTGGTTGTGGCATAGCCGGCAGGTGATTTTTGCGTGATCGGCAGGTGGTTCTGGCGAGTCGAGCAGGTGGTTCCGGCGTGCTCGGCTGGTGCTTCCGGGGTCATTGGCACGGGGTTCTGGCATGCCTGAGAGGTGGTTCCTGCATGCCCGGCAAGTGATTCCGGAGTGTTCGCCAAGTGGTTCTGGCATAGTCGGCAGGTGATTTTGGCATGTCCGGCAGGTGGTTCAGGCGAGTTGAGCAGGTGGTTCCAACGTGCTTGGCAGGTGCTTCCGGCGTCTCCGGCACGTGTTTCTGGCACATCTGACAGGTGGTTCCGGCATGCCCGAAAGGTGATTCCGGTCTGTCCGGTAGGTGGTTCCAGCCTGCACGGCATGTGGTTCTGGTACGTCTCAGAGGTGGTTGCGCATGCCCAACAGGTGATTCCGGACTGTCCGCCACATGGTTCTGGCACGTCTGAGAGGTGGTTCCGGCATGCCCGGCAGGTCATCCCAGAGAGTCCTCCAAGTGGTTCTGGCATAACACGCAGGTGATTTTGGCGTGTCTGGCAGGTTGTTCCGTTGTGCTTGGCAGGTGGTTCAGGCTTGGCCGGCAGGTGGTTCCAGACTGTCCAGGACGTGTTTCCAGCTTCTCCGGCAGGTGGTTCTGGTACGTCTGAGAGGTGGTTCCGCCATGGCTGGCAGGTGATTCCGGACCGTCCCCCAGGTGGTTCTGGCATAGCCAGCAGTTGATATTGGCCTGTCCGGCAGGTGGTTCCAGCGAGTCGAACAGGTGGCTCCGGCGTGCTCGGCAGGTGGTTCCGGTCTGTCCGGTAGGTGATTCCGGCGTGTCCGGCACGTGCTTCCGGCACGTCTGAGAGGTGGTTCCGGCATGCGCGACAGGTGATTTCGGAGTGTCCGCCAGGTGGTTCTGGCGTACCCGGCAGGTGATTTTGGCGTATCCGGCAGGTGTTTCTGGCGAGTCGGGCAGGTGGCTCCGGCATGCTCGGCAGGTGCTTCCGGCGGCTCCGGCACGTGGTGCTGGTGTGTCTGAGAGCTGGTTCCGGCATGTCCGGCAGATGATTCCGGAGTGTCCGCCAAGTGGTTCTGGCATACCCGGCTGGTGATTTGGGCATGTCAGGTAGGTGGTTCCGGCGAGTCGAGCAGGTGGCTCCGGCGTGCTCGGCAGGTTGTTCAGACGGGTCTGGCAGGTGTTTTCCGTCTGTTCGGGGTGTGGTTCCAGCATCTCATGCACATGGTTCTGGCACGTCTGAGATGTGGTTCCGGCCGGCCCGACAGGTGTTTCCACAGTGTCCGCCAAGTGGTACTGGCGTAGTTGGCAGGTGATTTTGGCATGACCGGCAGGTGGTTCCAGCAAGCCCGGCAGGTGATTCCGAAGTGTTCCCCAACTGGTTGTGGCGTAGCCGGCAGGTGATTTTTGCGTGTCCGGCAGGTGGTTCTGGCGATTCGAGCAGGTGGTTCCGGCGTGCTCAGTAGGTGCTTCCGGGGTCATTGGCACGTGGTTCTGGCATATCTGAGAGGTGGTTCCGGCATGCCCGGCAGGTGATTCCGGAGTGTTCGCCAAGTGTTTCCGGCGTAGCCGGCAGGTGATTTTGCATGTCCAGCGGTCATTCCGGCAGGTCGAGCTGGTGGTTCTGGCATGTCCGGCAGGTGGTTCCGGTCTGTCCGGCAGGTGGTTCTGTGGTGTCCGGCACGAGGTTCAGTCTGAGAGGCTGTGCCGGCATGCCCCTCACGTGATTCTGGCTTGTCCCCGAAGTGGTGCTGGTGTAGCGGGCAGGTGATTTTGGCGTGTCCGGCAGGTGGTTCAGGCGAGTTGAGCAGGTGGTTGCGACGTGCTCGGCAGGTGCTTCCGGCGTCTCCGGCACGTGTTTCTGGCACATCTGACTGGTGGTTCCGGCATGCCCAAAAGTTGATTCCGGTCTGTCCGGTAGGTGGTTCCGGCGTGCACGGCACGTGGTTCTGGTACGTCTCAGAGGTGGTTGCGTATGCCCAACAGGTGATTCCGGACTGTCCGCCACGTGCTTCTGGCACGTCTGAGAGGTGGTTACAACATGCCCGGCAGGTCATTTCGGAGAGTCGTCCAAGTGGTTCTGGCGTAGCCCGCAGGTGATTTTGGCGTGTCCGGCAGGTTGTTCCGCCGTGCTCGGCAGGTGGTTCAGGCATGGCGGTCACGTGGTTCCAGTCTGTCCAGGACGTGTTTCCAGCTTCTCCGGCAGGTGGTTCTGGTACGTCTGAGAGGTGGTTCCGCCATGGCTGGCAGGTGATCCCGGACTGTCCCCCAGGTGGTTCTGGCATAGCCAGCAGTTGATATTGGCCTGTCCGGCAGGTGGTTCCAGCGAGTCGAACAGGTGGCTCCGGCGTTCTTGGCAGGTGGTTCCGGTCTGTCCGGTAGGTGATTCCGGCGTGTCTGGCACGTGCTTCCGGCACGTCTGAGAGGTGGTTCCGGCATGCGCGACAGGTGATTTCGGAGTGTCCGCCAGGTGGTTCTGGCGTACCCGGCAGGTGATTTTGGCGTGTCAGGGAGGTGTTTCTGGCGAGTCGAGCAGGTGGCTCCGGCATGCTCGGCAGGTGCTTCCGGCATCTCCGGCACTTGGTTCTGGTGTGTCTGAGAGCTGGTTCCGGCATGTCCGGCAGATGATTCCGGAGTGTCCGCCAAGTGGTTCTGGCATAGCCAGCAGGTGATTTTGGCATGTCAGGGAGGTGGTACCGGTGAGTCGAGCAGGTGGTTCCGGCCTGCTCAGCAGGTGGTATCCGTCTGTTCGGGGTGTGGTTCCAGCATCTCATGAACACGTTTCTGGCACGTCTGAGATGTGGTTCCAGCCGGCCCGGCAGGTGTTTCCGCAGTGTCCGCCAAGCGGTTCTGGCGTAGTTGGCAGGTGATTTTGGCATGACTGGCAGGTGGTTCCAGCAAGCCTGGCAGGTGATTCCAAAGTGTTCACCAACTGGTTGTGGCGTAGCCGGCAGGTGATTTTTGCGTGATCGGCAGGTGGTTCTGGCGAGTCGAGCAGGTGGTTCCGGCGTGCTCGGCTGGTGCTTCCGGGGTCATTGGCACGGGGTTCTGGCATGTCTGAGAGGTGGTTCCTGCATGCCCGGCAAGTGATTCCGGAGTGTTCGCCAAGTGGTTCTGGCATAGTCGGCAGGTGATTTTGGCATGTCCGGCAGGTGGTTCAGGCGAGTTGAGCAGGTGGTTCCAACGTGCTTGGCAGGTGCTTCCGGAGTCTCCGGCACATGTTTCTGGCACATCTGACAGGTGGTTCTGGCATGCCCGAAAGGTGATTCCGGTCTGTCCGGTAGGTGGTTCCAGCCTGCACGGCATGTGGTTCTGGTACGTCTCAGAGGTGGTTGCGCATGCCCAACAGGTGATTCCGGACTGTCCGCCACATGGTTCTGGCACGTCTGAGAGGTGGTTCCGGCATGCCCGGCAGGTCATCCCAGAGAGTCCTCCAAGTGGTTCTGGCATAACACGCAGGTGATTTTGGCGTGTCTGGCAGGTTGTTCCGTTGTGCTTGGCAGGTGGTTCAGGCTTGGCCGGCAGGTGGTTCCAGACTGTCCAGGACGTGTTTCCAGCTTCTCCGGCAGGTGGTTCTGGTACGTCTGAGAGGTGGTTCCACCATGGCTGGCAGGTGATTCCGGACCATCCCCCAGGAGGTTCTGGCATAGCCAGCAGTTGATATTGGCCTGTCCGGCAGGTGGTTCCAGCGAGTCGAACAGGTGGCTCCGGCGTGCTCGGCAGGTGGTTCCAGTCTGTCCGGTAGGTGATTCCGGCGTGTCCGGCACGTGCTTCCGGCACGTCTGAGAGGTGGTTCCGGCATGCGCGACAGGTGATTTCGGAGTGTCCGCCAGGTGGTTCTGGCGTACCCGGCAGGAGATATTGGCGTGTCCGGCAGGTGGTTCTGTGGTGTCCGGCACGATTTTCAGTCTGAGAGGCTGTGCCGGCATGCCCCTCACGTGATTCCGGCTTGTCCCCGAAGTGGTGCTGGTGTAGCGGGCAGGTGATTTTGGCGTGTCAGGCAGGTGGTTCAGGCGAGTTGAGCAGGTGGTTGCGACGTGCTCGGCAGGTGCTTCCGGCGTCTCCGGCACGTGTTTCTGGCACATCTGACTGGTGGTTCCGGCATGCCCAAAAGTTGATTCCGGTCTGTCCGGTAGGTGGTTCCGGCGTGCACGGCACGTGGTTCTGGTACGTCTCAGAGGTGGTTGCGTATGCCCAACAGGTGATTCCGGACCGTCCCCCAGGTGGTTCTGGCATAGCCAGCAGTTGATATTGGCCTGTCCGGCAGGTGGTTCCAGCGAGTCGAACCGGTGGCTCCGGCGTGCTCGGCAGGTGGTTCCGGTCTGTCCGGTAGGTGATTCCGGCGTGTCCGGCACGTGCTTCCGGCACGTCTGAGAGGTGGTTCCGGCATGCGCGACAGGTGATTTCGGAGTGTCCGCCAGGTGGTTCTGGCGTACCCGGCAGGTGATTTTGGCGTGTCCGGCAGGTGTTTCTGGCGAGTCGAGGAGGTGGCTCCGGCATGCTCGGCAGGTGCTTCCGGCGGCTCCGGCATGTGGTGCTGGTGTGTCTGAGAGCTGGTTCCGGCATGTCCGGCAGATGATTCCGGAGTGTCCGCCAAGTGGTTCTGGCATACCCGGCTGGTGATTTGGGCATGTCAGGTAGGTGGTTCCGGCGAGTCGAGCAGGTGGCTCCGGCGTGCTCGGCAGGTTGTTCAGACGGGTCTGGCAGGTGTTTTCCGTCTGTTCGGGGTGTGGTTCCAGCATCTCATGCACATGGTTCTGGCACGTCTGAGATGTGGTTCCGGCCGGCCCGACAGGTGTTTCCACAGTGTCCGCCAAGTGGTACTGGCGTAGTTGGCAGGTGATTTTGGCATGACCGGCAGGTGGTTCCAGCAAGCCCGGCAGGTGATTCCGAAGTGTTCCCCAACTGGTCGTGGCGTAGCCGGCAGGTGATTTTTGGGTGTCCGGCAGGTGGTTCTGGCGAGTCGAGCAGGTGGTTCCGGCGTGCTCGGCAGGTGCTTCCGGGGTCATTGGCACGTGGTTCTGGCATATCTGAGAGGTGGTTCCGGCATGCCCGGCAGGTGATTCCGGAGTGTTCGCCAAGTGTTTCCGGCGTAGCCGGCAGGTGAGTTTGCATGTCCAGCGGTCGTTCCGGCGGGTCGAGCCGGTGGTTCCGGCGTGTCCGGCAGGTGGTTCCGGTCTGTCCGGCAGGTGGTTCTGTGGTGTCCGGCACGAGGTTCAGTCTGAGAGGCTGTGCCGGCATGCCCCTCACGTGATTCCGGCTTGTCCCCGAAGTGGTGCTGGTGTAGCGGGCAGGTGATTTTGGCGTGTCCGGCAGGTGGTTCAGGCGAGTTGAGCAGGTGGTTGCGACGTGCTCGGCAGGTGCTTCCGGCGTCTCCGGCACGTGTTTCTGGCACATCTGACTGGTGGTTCCGGCATGCCCAAAAGTTGATTCCGTTCTGTCCGGTAGGTGGTTCCGGCGTGCACGGCACGTGGTTCTGGTACGTCTCAGAGGTGGTTGCGTATGCCCAACAGGTGATTCCGGACTGTCCGCCACGTGCTTCTGGCACGTCTGAGAGGTGGTTCCAACATGCCCGGCAGGTCATTTCGGAGAGTCGTCCAAGTGGTTCTGGCATAGCCCACAGGTGATTTTGGCGTGTCCGGCAGGTGGTTCCGCCGTGCTCGGCAGGTGGTTCAGGCATGGCGGTCACGTGGTTCCAGTCTGTCCAGGACGTGTTTCCAGCTTCTCCGGCAGGTGGTTCTGGTACGTCTGAGAGGTGGTTCCGCCATGGCTGGCAGGTGATTCCGGACCGTCCCCCAGGTGGTTCTGGCATAGCCAGCAGTTGATATTGGCCTGTCCGGCAGGTGGTTCCAGCGAGTCGAACAGGTGGCTCCGGCGTTCTTGGCAGGTGGTTCCGGTCTGTCCGGTAGGTGTTTCCGGCGTGTCTGGCACGTGCTTCCGGCATGCGCGGCAGGTGATTCCGTAGTGTCCGCCAGGTGGTTCTGGCATACCCGGCAGGTGATTTTGGCGTGTCCGGCAGGTGTTTCTGGCGAGTCGAGCAGGTGGCTCCGGCATGCTCGGCAGGTGCTTCCGGCGTCTCCGGCACTTGGTTCTGGTGTGTCTGAGAGCTGGTTCCGGCATGTCCGGCAGATGATTCCGGAGTGTCCGCCAAGTGGTTCGGGCATACCCAGCAGGTGATTTTGGCGTGTCAGGGAGGTGGTACCGGTGAGTCGAGCAGGTGGTTCCGGCGTGCTCGGCAGGTGGTTCAGGCGGTTCTGGCAGGTGGCATCCGTCTGTTCGGGGTGTGGTTCCAGCATCTCATGAACACGTTTCTGGCACGTCTGAGATGTGGTTCCAGCCGGCCCGACAGGTGTTTCCGCAGTGTCCGCCAAGCGGTTCTGGCGTAGTTGGCAGGTGATTTTGGCATGACTGGCAGGTGGTTCCAGCAAGCCTGGCAGGTGATTCCAAAGTGTTCACCAACTGGTTGTGGCTTAGCCGGCAGGTGATTTTTGCGTGATCGGCAGGTGGTTCTGGCGAGTCGAGCAGGTGGTTCCGGCGTGCTCGGCTGGTGCTTCCGGGGTCATTGGCACGGGGTTCTGGCATGTCTGAGAGGTGGTTCCTGCATGCCCGGCAAGTGATTCCGGAGTGTTCGCCAAGTGGTTCTGGCATAGTCGGCAGGTGATTTTGGCATGTCCGGCAGGTGGTTCAGGCGAGTTGAGCAGGTGGTTCCAACGTGCTTGGCAGGTGCTTCCGGCGTCTCCGGCACGTGTTTCTGGCACATCTGACAGGTGGTTCCGGCATGCCCGAAAGGTGATTCCGGTCTGTCCGGTAGGTGGTTCCAGCCTGCACGGCATGTGGTTCTGGTACGTCTCAGAGGTGGTTGCGCATGCCCAACAGGTGATTCCGGACTGTCCGCCACATGGTTCTGGCACGTCTGAGAGGTGGTTCCGGCATGCCCGGCAGGTCATCCCAGAGAGTCCTCCAAGTGGTTCTGGCATAACACGCAGGTGATTTTGGCGTGTCTGGCAGGTTGTTCCGTTGTGCTTGGCAGGTGGTTCAGGCTTGGCCGGCAGGTGGTTCCAGACTGTCCAGGACGTGTTTCCAGCTTCTCCGGCAGGTGGTTCTGGTACGTCTGAGAGGTGGTTCCGCCATGGCTGGCAGGTGATTCCGGACCGTCCCCCAGGTGGTTCTGGCATAGCCAGCAGTTGATATTGGCCTGTCCGGCAGGTGGTTCCAGCGAGTCGAACAGGTGGCTCCGGCGTGCTCGGCAGGTGGTTCCGGTCTGTCCGGTAGGTGATTCCGGCGTGTCCGGCACGTGCTTCCGGCACGTCTGAGAGGTGTTTCCGGCATGCGCGACAGGTGATTTCGGAGTGTCCGCCAGGTGGTTCTGGCGTACCCGGCAGGTGATTTTGGCGTGTCCGGCAGGTGTTTCTGGCGAGTCGAGCAGGTGGCTCCGGCATGCTCGGCAGGTGCTTCCAGCGTCTCCGGCACGTGGTTCTGGTGTGTCTGAGAGCTTGTTCCGGCATGTCCGGCAGATGATTCCGGAGTGTCCGCCAAGTGGTTCTGGCATACCCGGCTGGTGATTTGGGCATGTCAGGTAGGTGGTTCCGGCGAGTCGAGCAGGTGGCTCCGGCGTGCTCGGCAGGTTGTTCAGACGGGTCTGGCAGGTGTTTTCCGTCTGTTCGGGGTGTGGTTCCAGCATCTCATGCACATGGTTGTGGCACGTCTGAGATGTGTTTCCGGCCGGCCCGACAGGTGTTTCCACAGTGTCCGCCAAGTGGTACTGGCGTAGTTGGCAGGTGATTTTGGCATGACCGGCAGGTGGTTCCAGCAAGCCCGGCAGGTGATTCCGAAGTGTTCCCCAACTGCTTGTGGCGTAGCCGGCAGGTGATTTTTGCGTGTCCGGCAGGTGGTTCTGGCGAGTCGAGCAGGTGGTTCCGGCGTGCTCGGCAGGTGCTTCCGGGGTCATTGGCACGTGGTTCTGGCATATCTGAGAGGTGGTTCCGGCATGCCCGGCAGGTGATTCCGGAGTGTTCGCCAAGTGTTTCCGGCGTAGCCGGCAGGTGAGTTTGCATGTCCAGCGGTCGTTCCGGCGGGTCGAGCCGGTGGTTCCGGCGTGTCCGGCAGGTGGTTCTGGTCTGTCCGGCAGGTGGTTCTGTGGTGTCCGGCACGAGGTTCAGTCTGAGAGGCTGTGCCGGCATGCCCCTCACGTGATTCCGGCTTGTCCCCGAAGTGGTGCTGGTGTAGCGGGCAGGTGATTTTGGCGTGTCCGGCAGGTGGTTCAGGCGAGTTGAGCAGGTGGTTGCGACGTGCTCGGCAGGTGCTTCCGGCGTCTCCGGCACGGGTTTCTGGCACATCTGACTGGTGGTTCCGGCATGCCCAAAAGTTGATTCCGGTCTGTCCGGTAGGTGGTTCCGGCGTGCACGGCACGGGGTTCTGGTACGTGTCAGAGGTGGTTGCGTATGCCCAACAGGTGATTCCGGACTGTCCGCCACGTGCTTCTGGCACGTCTGAGAGGTGGTTCCAACATGCCCGGCGGGTCATTTCGGAGAGTCGTCCAAGTGGTTCTGGCGTAGCCCGCAGGTGATTTTGGCGTGTCCGGCAGGTGGTTCCGCCGTGCTCGGCAGGTGGTTCAGGCATGGCCGTCACGTGGTTCCAGTCTGTCCAGGACGTGTTTCCAGCTTCTCCGGCAGGTGGTTCTGGTACGTCTGAGAGGTGGTTCCGCCATGGCTGGCAGGTGATTCCGGACCGTCCCCCAGGTGGTTCTGGCATAGCCAGCAGTTGATATTGGCCTGTCCGGCAGGTGGTTCCAGCGAGTCGAACAGGTGGCTCCGGCGTTCTTGGCAGGTGGTTCCGGTCTGTCCGGTAGGTGTTTCCGGCGTGTCTGGCACGTGCTTCCGGCATGCGCGACAGGTGATTCCGTAGTGTCCGCCAGGTGGTTCTGGCATACCCGGCAGGTGATTTTGGCGTGTCCGGCAGGTGTTTCTGGCGAGTCGAGCAGGTGGCTCCGGCATGCTCGGCAGGTGCTTCCGGCGTCTCCGGCACTTGGTTCTGGTGTGTCTGAGAGCTGGTTCCGGCATGTCCGGCAGGTGATTCCGGAGTGTCCGCCAAGTGGTTCGGGCATACCCAGCAGGTGATTTTGGCGTGTCAGGGAGGTGGTACCGGTGAGTCGAGCAGGTGGTTCCAGCGTGCTCGGCAGGGGGTTCAGGCGGTTCTGGCAGGTGGTATCCGTCTGTTCGGGGTGTGGTTCCAGCATCTCATGAACACGTTTCTGGCACGTCTGAGATGTGGTTCCAGCCGGCCCGACAGGTGTTTCCGCAGTGTCCGCCAAGCGGTTCTGGCGTAGTTGGCAGGTGATTTTGGCATGACTGGCAGGTGGTTCCAGCAAGCCTGGCAGGTGATTCCAAAGTGTTCACCAACTGGTTGTGGCGTAGCCGGCAGGTGATTTTTGCGTGATCGGCAGGTGGTTCTGGCGAGTCGAGCAGGTGGTTCCGGCGTGCTCGGCTGGTGCTTCCGGGGTCATTGGCACGGGGTTCTGGCATGTCTGAGAGGTGGTTCCTGCATGCCCGGCAAGTGATTCCGGAGTGTTCGCCAAGTGGTTCTGGCATAGTCGGCAGGTGATTTTGGCATGTCCGGCAGGTGGTTCAGGCGAGTTGAGCAGGTGGTTCCAACGTGCTTGGCAGGTGCTTCCGGCGTCTCCGGCACGTGTTTCTGGCACATCTGACAGGTGGTTCCGGCATGCCCGAAAGGTGATTCCGGTCTGTCCGGTAGGTGGTTCCAGCCTGCACGGCATGTGGTTCTGGTACGTCTCAGAGGTGGTTGCGCATGCCCAACAGGTGATTCCGGACTGTCCGCCACATGGTTCTGGCACGTCTGAGAGGTGGTTCCGGCATGCCCGGCAGGTCATCCCAGAGAGTCCTCCAAGTGGTTCTGGCATAACACGCAGGTGATTTTGGCGTGTCTGGCAGGTTGTTCCGTTGTGCTTGGCAGGTGGTTCAGGCTTGGCCGGCAGGTGGTTCCAGACTGTCCAGGACGTGTTTCCAGCTTCTCCGGCAGGTGGTTCTGGTACGTCTGAGAGGTGGTTCCGCCATGGCTGGCAGGTGATTCCGGACCGTCCCCCAGGTGGTTCTGGCATAGCCAGCAGTTGATATTGGCCTGTCCGGCAGGTGGTTCCAGCGAGTCGAACTGGTGGCTCCGGCGTGCTCGGCAGGTGGTTCCGGTCTGTCCGGTAGGTGATTCCGGCGTGTCCGGCACGTGCTTCCGGCACGTCTGAGAGGTGGTTCCGGCATGCGCGACAGGTGATTTCGGAGTGTCCGCCAGGTGGTTCTGGCGTACCCGGCAGGTGATTTTGGCGTGTCCGGCAGGTGTTTCTGGCGAGTCGAGCAGGTGGCTCCGGCATGCTCGGCAGGTGCTTCCGGCGTCTCCGGCACGTGGTTCTGGTGTGTCTGAGAGCTGGTTCCGGCATGTCCGGCAGATGATTCCAGAGTGTCCGCCAAGTGGTTCTGGCATACCCGGCTGGTGATTTGGGCATGTCAGGTAGGTGGTTCCGGCGAGTCGAGCAGGTGGCTCCGGCGTGCTCGGCAGGTTGTTCAGACGGGTCTGGCAGGTGATTTCCGTCTGTTCGGGGTGTGGTTCCAGCATCTCATGCACATGGTTCTGGCACGTCTGAGATGTGGTTCCGGCCGGCCCGACAGGTGTTTCCACAGTGTCCGCCAAGTGGTACTGGCGTAGTTGGCAGGTGATTTTGGCATGACCAGCAGGTGGTTCCAGCAAGCCCGGCAGGTGATTCCGAAGTGTTCCCCAACTGGTTGTGGCGTAGCCGGCAGGTGATTTTTGCGTGTCCGGCAGGTGGTTCTGGCGAGTCGAGCAGGTGGTTCCGGCGTGCTCGGCAGGTGCTTCCGGGGTCATTGGCACGTGGTTCTGGCATATCTGAGAGGTGGTTCCGGCATGCCCGGCAGGTGATTCCGGAGTGTTCGCCAAGTGTTTCCGGCGTAGCCGGCAGGTGAGTTTGCATGTCCAGCGGTCGTTCCGGCGGGTCGAGCCGGTGGTTCCGGCGTGTCCGGCAGGTGGTTCCGGTCTGTCCGGCAGGTGGTTCTGTGGTGTCCGGCACGAGGTTCAGTCTGAGAGGCTGTGCCGGCATGCCCCTCACGTGATTCCGGCTTGTCCCCTAAGTGGTGCTGGTGTAGCGGGCAGGTGATTTTGGCGTGTCCGGCAGGTGGTTCAGGCGAGTTGAGCAGGTGGTTGCGACGTGCTCGGCAGGTGCTTCCGGCGTCTCCGGCACGTGTTTCTGGCACATCTGACTGGTGGTTCCGGCATGCCCAAAAGTTGATTCCGGTCTGTCCGGTAGGTGGTTCCGGCGTGCACGGCACGTGGTTCTGGTACGTCTCAGAGGTGGTTGCGTATGCCCAACAGGTGATTCCGGACTGTCCGCCACGTGCTTCTGGCACGTCTGAGAGGTGGTTCCAACATGCCCGGCAGGTCATTTCGGAGAGTCGTCCAAGTGGTACTGGCGTAACCCGCAGGTGATTTTGGCGTGTCCGGCAGGTGGTTCTGCCGTGCTCGGCAGGTGGTTCAGGCATGGCCGTCACGTGGTTCCAGTCTGTCCAGGACATGTTTCCAGCTTCTCCGGCAGGTGGTTCTGGTACGTCTGAGAGGTGGTTCCGCCATGGCTGGCAGGTGATCCCGGACTGTCCCCCAGGTGGTTATGGCATAGACAGCAGTTGATATTGGCCTGTCCGGCAGGTGGTTCTGGCGAGTCGAGCAGGTGGTTCCGGCATGCTCGACAGGTGATTTCGTAGTGTCCGCCAGGTGGTTCTGGCGTACCCGGCAGGTGATTTTTGCGTGTCCGGCAGGTGGTTCTGGCAAGTCGAGCAGGTGGTTCCGGCGTGCTCGGCAGGTGCTTCCGGGGTCATTGGCACGTGGTTCTGGCACATCAGAGAGGTGGTTCCGGCATGCCCGGCAGGTGATTCCGGAGTGTTCGCCAAGTGTTTCTGGCGTAGCCGGCAGGTGATTTTGCATGTCCAGCGGTCGTTGCGGCGGGTCGAGCCGGTGGTTCCGGCGTGTCCGGCAGGTGGTTCCGGTCTGTCCGGCAGGTGGTTCTGTGGTGTCCGGCACGAGGTTCAGTCTGAGAGGCTGTGCCGGCATGCCCCTCACGTGATTCCGGCTTGTCCCCGAAGTGGTGCTGGTGTAGCGGGCAGGTGATTTTGGCGTGTCCGGCAGGTGGTTCAGGCGAGTTGAGCAGGTGGTTGCGACGTGCTCGGCAGGTGCTTCCGGCGTCTCCGGCACGTGTTTGTGGCACATCTGACTGGTGGTTCCGGCATGCGCAAAAGTTGATTCCGGTCTGTCCGGTAGGTGGTTCCGGCGTGCACGGCACGTGGTTCTGGTACGTCTCAGAGGTGGTTGCGTATGCCCAACAGGTGATTCTGGACTGTCCGCCACGTGCTTCTGGCACGTCTGAGAGGTGGTTCCAACATGCCCGGCAGGTCATTTCGGAGAGTCGTCCAAGTGGTTCTGGCGTAGCCCGCAGGTGATTTTGGCGTGTCCGGCAGGTGGTTCCGCCGTGCTCGGCAGGTGTTTCAGGCATGGCCGTCACGCGGTTCCAGTCTGTCCAGGACGTGTTTCCAGCTTCTCCGGCAGGTGGTTCTGGTACGTCTGAGAGGTGGTTCCGGCATGCCCGGCAGGTCATCCCAGAGAGTCCTCCAAGTGGTTCTGGCATAACACGCAGGTGATTTTGGCGTGTCTGGCAGGTTGTTCCGTTGTGCTTGGCAGGTGGTTCAGGCTTGGCCGGCAGGTGGTTCCAGACTGTCCAGGACGTGTTTCCAGCTTCTCCGGAGGTGGTTCTGGTACGTCTGAGAGGTGGTTCCGCCATGGCTGGCAGGTGATTCCGGACCGTCCCCCAGGTGGTTCTGGCATAGCCAGCAGTTGATATTGGCCTGTCCGGCAGGTGGTTCCAGCGAGTCGAACAGGTGGCTCCGGCGTGCTTGGCAGGTGGTTCCAGTCTGTCCGGTAGGTGATTCCGGCGTGTCCGGCACGTGCTTCCGGCACGTCTGAGAGGTGGTTCCGAAATGCGCGGCAGGTGATTCCGTAGTGTCCGCCAGGTGGTTCTGGCATACCCGGCAGGTGATTTTGGCGTGTCCGGCAGGTGTTTCTGGCGAGTCGAGCAGGTGGCTCCGGCATGCTCGGCAGGTGCTTCCGGCGTCTCCGGCACTTGGTTCTGGTGTGTCTGAGAGCTGGTTCCGGCATGTCCGGCAGATGATTCCGGAGTGTCCGCCAAGTGGTTCTGGCATACCCAGCAGGTGATTTTGGCGTGTCAGGGAGGTGGTACCGGTGAGTCGAGCAGGTGGTTCCGGCGTGCTCGGCAGGTGGTTCAGGCGGTTCTGGCAGGTGGTATCCGTCTGTTCGGGGTGTGGTTCCAGCATCTCATGAACACGTTTCTGGCACGTCTGAGATGTGGTTCCAGCCGGCCCGACAGCTGTTTCCGCAGTGTCCGCCAAGCGGTTCTGGCGTAGTTGGCAGGTGATTTTGGCATGACTGGCAGGTGGTTCCAGCAAGCCTGGCTGGTGATTCCAAAGTGTTCACCAACTGGTTGTGGCGTAGCCGGCAGGTGATTTTTGCATGATCGGCAGGTGGTTCTGGCGAGTCGAGCAGGTGGTTCCGGCGTGCTCGGCTGGTGCTTCCGGGGTCATTGGCACGGGGTTCTGGCATGTCTGAGAGGTGGTTCCTGCATGCCTGGCAAGTGATTCCGGAGTGTTCGCCAAGTGGTTCTGGCATAGTCGGCAGGTGATTTTGGCATGTCCGGCAGGTGGTTCAGGCGAGTTGTGCAGGTGGTTCCAACGTGCTTGGCAGGTGCTTCCGGCGTCTCCGGCACGTGTTTCTGGCACATCTGACAGGTGGTTCCGGCATGCCCGAAAGGTGATTCCGGTCTGTCCGGTAGGTGGTTCCAGCCTGCACGGCATGTGGTTCTGGTACGTCTCAGAGGTGGTTGCGCATGCCCAACAGGTGATTCCGGACTGTCCGCCACATGGTTCTGGCACGTCTGAGAGGTGGTTCCGGCATGCCCGGCAGGTCATCCCAGAGAGTCCTCCAAGTGGTTCTGGCATAACACGCAGGTGATTTTGGCGTGTCTGGCAGGTTGTTCCGTTGTGCTTGGCAGGTGGTTCAGGCTTGGCCGGCAGGTGGTTCCAGACTGTCCAGGACGTGTTTCCAGCTTCTCCGGCAGGTGGTTCTGGTACGTCTGAGAGGTGGTTCCGCCATGGCTGGCAGGTGATTCCGGACCGTCCCCCAGGTGGTTCTGGCATAGCCAGCAGTTGATATTGGCCTGTCCGGCAGGTGGTTCCAGCGAGTCGAACAGGTGGCTCCGGCGTGCTCGGCAGGTGGTTCCGGTCTGTCCGGTAGGTGATTCCGGCGTGTCCGGCACGTGCTTCCGGCACGTCTGAGAGGTGGTTCCGGCATGCGCGATAGGTGATTTCGGAGTGTCCGCCAGGTGGTTCTGGCGTAGCCGGCAGGTGATTTTGGCGTGTCCGGCAGGTGTTTCTGGCGAGTCGAGCAGGTGGCTCCGGCATGCTCGGCAGGTGCTTCCGGCGTCTCCGGCACGTGGTTCTGGTGTGTCTGAGAGCTGGTTCCGGCATGTCCGGCAGATGATTCCGGAGTGTCCGCCAAGTGGTTCTGGCATACCCGGCTGGTGATTTGGGCATGTCAGGTAGGTGGTTCCGGCGAGTCGAGCAGGTGGCTCCGGCGTGCTCGGCAGGTTGTTCAGACGGGTCTGGCAGGTGTTTTCCGTCTGTTCGGGGTGTGGTTCCAGCATCTCATGCACATGGTTCTGGCACGTCTGAGATGTGGTTCCGGCCGGCCCGACAGGTGTTTCCACAGTGTCCGCCAAGTGGTACTGGCGTAGTTGGCAGGTGATTTTGGCATGACCGGCAGGTGGTTCCAGCAAGCCCGGCAGGTGATTCCGAAGTGTTCCCCAACTGGTTGTGGCGTAGCCGGCAGGTGATTTTTGCGTGTCCGGCAGGTGGTTCTGGCGAGTCGAGCAGGTGGTTCCGGCGTGCTCGGCAGGTGCTTCCGGGGTCATTGGCACGTGGTTCTGGCATATCTGAGAGGTGGTTCCGGCATGCCCGGCAGGTGATTCCGGAGTGTTCGCCAAGTGTTTCCGGCGTAGCCGGCAGGTGAGTTTGCATGTCCAGCGGTCGTTCTGGCGGGTCGAGCCGGTGGTTCCGGCGTGTCCGGCAGGTGGTTCCGGTCTGTCCGGCAGGTGGTTCTGTGGTGTCCGGCACGAGGTTCAGTCTGAGAGGCTGTGCCGGCATGCCCCTCACGTGATTCCGGCTTGTCCCCGAAGTGGTGCTGGTGTAGCGGGCAGGTGATTTTGGCGTGTCCGGCAGGTGGTTCAGGCGAGTTGAGCAGGTGGTTGCGACGTGCTCGGCAGGTGCTTCCGGCGTCTCCGGCACGGGTTTCTGGCACATCTGACTGGTGGTTCCGGCATGCCCGAAAGGTGATTCCGGTCTGTCCGGTAGGTGGTTCCGGCGTGCACGGCACGTGGTTGCGGTACGTGTCAGAGGTGGTTGCGTATGCCCAACAGGTGATTCCGGACTGTCCGCCACGTGCTTCTGGCACGTCTGAGAGGTGGTTCCAACATGCCCGGCAGGTCATTTCGGAGAGTCGTCCAAGTGGTTCTGGCGTAGCCCACAGGTGATTTTGGCGTGTCCGGCAGGTGGTTCCGCCGTGCTCGGCAGGTGGTTCAGTCATGGCCGTCACGTGGTTCCAGTCTGTCCAGGACGTGTTTCCAGCTTCTCCGGCAGGTGGTTCTGGTACGTCTGAGAGGTGGTTCCGCCATGGCTGGCAGGTGATCCCGGACTGTCCCCCAGGTGGTTCTGGCATAGCCAGCAGTTGATATTGGCCTGTCCGGCAGGTGGTTCCAGCGAGTCGAACAGGTGGCTCCGGCGTTCTTGGCAGGTGGTTCCGGTCTGTCCGGTAGGTGTTTGCGGCGTGTCTGGCACGTGCTTCCGGCATGCGCGGCAGGTGATTCCGTAGTGTCCGCCAGGTGGTTCTGGCATACCCGGCAGGTGATTTTGGCGTGTCCGGCAGGTGTTTCTGGCGAGTCGAGCAGGTGGCTCCGGCATGCTCGGCAGGTGCTTCCGGCGTCTCCGGCACTTGGTTCTGGTGTGTCTGAGAGCTGGTTCCGGCATGTCCGGCAGATGATTCCGGAGTGTCCGCCAAGTGGTTCTGGCATACCCAGCAGGTGATTTTGGCGTGTCAGGGAGGTGGTACCGGTGAGTCGAGCAGGTGGTTCCGGCGTGCTCGGCAGGTGGTTCAGGCGGTTCTGGCAGGTGGTATCCGTCTGTTCGGGGTGTGGTTCCAGCATCTCATGAACACGTTTCTGGCACGTCTGAGATGTGGTTCCAGCCGGCCCGACAGGTGTTTCCGCAGTGTCCGCCAAGCGGTTCTGGCGTAGTTGGCAGGTGATTTTGGCATGACTGGCAGGTGGTTCCAGCAAGCCTGGCAGGTGATTCCAAAGTGTTCACCAACTGGTTGTGGCGTAGCCGGCAGGTGATTTTTGCGTGATCGGCAGGTGGTTCTGGCGAGTCGAGCAGGTGGTTCCGGCGTGCTCGGCTGGTGCTTCCGGGGTCATTGGCACGGGGTTCTGGCATGTCTGAGAGGTGGTTCCTGCATGCCCGGCAAGTGATTCCGGAGTGTTCGCCAAGTGGTTCTGGCATAGTCGGCAGGTGATTTTGGCATGTCTGGCAGGTGGTTCAGGCGAGTTGAGCAGGTGGTTCCAACGTTCTTGGCAGGTGCTTCCGGCGTCTCCGGCACGTGTTTCTGGCACATCTGACAGGTGGTTCCGGCATGCCCGAAAGGTGATTCCGGTCTGTCCGGTAGGTGGTTCCAGCGAGTCGAACAGGTGGCTCTGGAGTGCTAGGCAGGTGGTTCCGGTCTGTCCGGTAGGTGATTCCGGCAGGTCCAGCACGTGCTTCCGGCACGTCTGAGAGGTGGTTCCGGCATGCTCGACAGGTGATTTCGGAGTGTCCGCCAGGTGGTTCTGGCGTACCCGGCAGGTGATTTTTGCGTGTCCGGCAGGTGGTTCCGGCGTGCTCGGCAGGTGCTTCCGGGGTCATTGGCACGTGGTTCTGGCACATCTGAGAGGTGGTTCCGGCATGCCCGCAGGTGATTCCGGAGTGTTCGCCAAGTGTTTCCGGCGTAGCCGGCAGGTGATTTTGCATGTCCAGCGGTCGTTGTGGCGGGTCGAGCCGGTGGTTGCGGCGTGTCCGGCAGGTGGTTCCGGTCTGTCCGGCAGGTGGTTCTGTGGTGTCCGGCACGAGGTTCAGTCTGAGAGGCTGTGCCGGCATGCCCCTCACGTGATTCCGGCTTGTCCCTGAAGTGGTGCTGGTGTAGCGGGCAGGTGATTTTGGCGTGTCCGGCAGGTGGTTCAGGCGAGTTGAGCAGGTGGTTGCGACGTGCTCGGCAGGTGCTTCCGGCGTCTCCGGCACGTGTTTCTGGCACATCAGACTGGTGGTTCCGGCATGCCCAAAAGTTGATTCCGGTCTGTCCGGTAGGTGGTTCCGGCGTGCACGGCACGTGGTTCTGGTACGTCTCAGAGGTGGTTGCGTATGCCCAACAGGTGATTCCGGACTGTCCGCCACGTGCTTCTGGCACGTCTGAGAGGTGGTTCCAACATGCCCGGCAGGTCATTTCGGAGAGTCGTCCAAGTGGTTCTGGCGTAGCCCGCAGGTGATTTTGGCGTGTCCGGCAGGTGGTTCCGCCGTGCTCGGCAGGTGGTTAAGGCATGGCCGTCACGTGGTTCCAGTCTGTCCAGGACGTGTTTCCAGCTTCTCCGGCAGGTGGTTCTGGTACGTCTGAGAGGTGGTTCCGCCATGGCTGGCAGGTGATCCCGGACTGTCCCCCAGGTGGTTCTGGCATAGCCAGCAGTTGATATTGGCCTGTCCGGCAGGTGGTTCCAGCGAGTCGAACAGGTGGCTCCGGCGTTCTCGGCAGGTGGTTCCGGTATGTCCGGTAGGTGTTTCCGGCGTGTCTGGCACGTGCTTCCGGCACGTCTGAGAGGTGGTTCCGGCATGCGCGGCAGGTGATTCCGTAGTGTCCGCCAGGTGGTTCTGGCGTACCCGGCAGGTGATTTTGGCGTGTCCGGCAGGTGTTTCTGGCGATTCGAGCAGGTGGCTCCGGCATGCTCGGCAGGTGCTTCCGGCGTCTCCGGCACTTGGTTCTGGTGTGTCTGAGAGCTGGTTCCGGCATGTCCGGCAGATGATTCCGGAGTGTCCGCCAAGTGGTTCTGGCATACCCAGCAGGTGATTTTGGCGTGTCAGGGAGGTGGTACCGGTGAGTCGAGCAGGTGGTTCCGGCGTGCTCAGCAGGTGGTTCAGGCGGTTCTGGCAGGTGGTATCCGTCTGTTCGGGGTGTGGTTCCAGCATCTCATGAACACGTTTCTGGCACGTCTGAGATGTGGTTCCAGCCGGCCCGACAGGTGTTTCCGCAGTGTCCGCCAAGCGGTTCTGGCGTAGTTGGCAGGTGATTTTGGCATGACTGGCAGGTGGTTCCAGCAAGCCTGGCAGGTGATTCCAAAGTGTTCACCAACTGGTTGTGGCGTAGCCGGCAGGTCATTTTTGCGTGATCGGCAGGTGGTTCTGGCGAGTCGAGCAGATGGTTCCGGCGTGCTCAGCTGGTGCTTCCGGGGTCATTGGCACGGGGTTCTGGCATGTCTGAGAGGTGGTTCCTGCATGCCCGGCAAGTGATTCCGGAGTGTTCGCCAAGTGGTTCTGGCATAGTCGGCAGGTGATTTTGGCATGTCCGGCAGGTGGTTCAGGCGAGTTGAGCAGGTGGTTCCAACGTGCCTGGCAGGTGCTTCCGGCGTCTCCGGCACGTGTTTCTGGCACATCTGACAGGTGGTTCCGGCATGCCCGAAAGGTGATTCCGGTCTGTCCGGTAGGTGGTTCCAGCCTGCACGGCATGTGGCTCTGGTACGTCTCAGAGGTGGTTGCGCATGCCCAACAGGTGATTCCGGACTGTCCGCCACATGGTTCTGGCACGTCTGAGAGGTGCTTCCGGCATGCCCGGCAGGTCATCCCAGAGAGTCCTCCAAGTGGTTCTGGCATAACACGCAGGTGATTTTGGCGTGTCTGGCAGGTTGTTCCGTTGTGCTTGGCAGGTGGTTCAGGCTTGGCCGGCAGGTGGTTCCAGACTGTCCAGGACGTGTTTCCAGCTTCTCCGGCAGGTGGTTCTGGTACGTCTGAGAGGTGGTTCCGCCATGGCTGGCAGGCGATTCCGGACCGTCCCCCAGGTGGTTCTGCCATAGCCAGCAGTTGATATTGGCCTGTCCGGCAGGTGGTACCAGCGAGTCGAACAGGTGGCTCCGGCGTGCTCGGCAGGTGGTTCCGGTCTGTCCGGTAGGTGATTCCGGCGTGTCCGGCACGTGCTTCCGGCACGTCTGATAGGTGGTTCCGGCATGCACGACAGGTGATTTCGGAGTGTCCGCCAGGTGGTTCTGGCGTACCCGGCAGGTGATTTTGGCGTGTCCGGCAGGTGTTTCTGGCGAGTCGAGCAGGTGGCTCCGGCATGCTCGGCAGGTGCTTCCGGCGTCTCCGGCACTTGGTTCTGGTGTGTCTGAGAGCTGGTTCCGGCATGTTTGGCAGATGATTCCGGAGTGTCCGCCAAGTGGTTCTGGCATACCCGGCTGGTGATTTGGGCATGTCAGGTAGGTGGTTCCGGCGAGTCGAGCAGGTGGCTCCGGCGTGCTCGGCAGGTTGTTCAGACGGGTCTGGCAGGTGTTTTCCGTCTGTTCGGGGTGTGGTTCCAGCATCTCATGCACATGGTTCTGGCACGTCTGAGATGTGGTTCCGGCCGGCCCGACAGGTGTTTCCACAGTGTCCGCCAAGTGGTACTGGCGTAGTTGGCAGGTGATTTTGGCATGACCGGCAGGTGGTTCCAGCAAGCCCGGCAGGTGATTCCGAAGTGTTCCCCAACTGGTTGTGGCGTAGCCGGCAGGTGATTTTTGCGTGTCCGGCAGGTGGTTCTGGCGAGTCGAGCAGGTGGTTCCGGCGTGCTCGGCAGGTGCTTCCGGGGTCATTGGCACGTGGTTCTGGCATATCTGAGAGGTGGTTCCGGCATGCCCGGCAGGTGATTCCGGAGTGTTCGCCAAGCGTTTCCGGGGTAGCCGGCAGGTGATTTTGCATGTCCAGCGGTCGTTCCGGCGGGTCGAGCCGGTGTTTCCGGCGTGTCCGGGAGGTGGTTCCGGTCTGTCCGGCAGGTGGTTCTGTGGTGTCCGGCACGAGGTTCAGTCTGAGAGGCTGTGCCGGCATGCCCCTCACGTGATTCCGGCTTGTCCCCGAAGTGGTGCTGGTGTAGCGGGCAGGTGATTTTGGCGTGTCCGGCAGGTGGTTCAGGCGAGTTGAGCAGGTGGTTGCGACGTGCTCGGCAGGTGCTTCCGGCGTCTCCAGCACGTGTTTCTGGCACATCTGACTGGTGGTTCCGGCATGCCCAAAAGTTGATTCCGGTCTGTCCGGTAGGTGGTTCCGGCGTGCACGGCACGTGGTTCTGGTACGTCTCAGAGGTGGTTGCGTATGCCCAACAGGTGATTCCGGACAGTCCGCCACGTGCTTCTGGCACGTCTGAGAGGTTGTTCCAACATGCCCGGCAGGTCATTTCGGAGAGTCGGCCAAGTGGTTCTTGCGTAGCCCGCAGGTGATTTTGGCGTGTCCGGCAGGTGGTTCCGCCGTGCTCAGCAGGTGGTTCAGGCATGGCCGTCACGTGGTTCCAGTCTGTCCAGGACGTGTTTCCAGCTTCTCCGGCAGGTGGTTCTGGTACGTCTGAGAGGTGGTTCCGCCATGGCTGGCAGGTGATCCCGGACTGTCCCCCAGGTGGTTCTGGCATAGCCAGCAGTTGATATTGGCCTGTCCGGCAGGTGGTTCCAGCGAGTCAAACAGGTGGCTCCGGCGTTCTCGGCAGGTGGTTCCGGTCTGTCCGGTAGGTGTTTCCGGCGTGTCTGGCACGTGCTTCCGGCACGTCTGAGAGGTGGTTCCGGCATGCGCGGCAGGTGATTCCGTAGTGTCCGCCAGGTGGTTCTGGCGTACCCGGCAGGTGATTTTGGCGTGTCCGGCAGGTGTTTCTGGCGAGTCGAGCAGGTGGCTCCGGCATGCTCGGCAGGTGCTTCCGGCGTCTCCGGCACTTGGTTCTGGTGTGTCTGAGAGCTGGTTCCGGCATGTCCGGCAGATGATTCCGGAGTGTCCGCCAAGTGGTTCTGGCATACCCGGCAGGTGATTTTGGCGTGTCAGGGAGGTGGTACCGGTGAGTCGAGCAGGTGTTTCCGGCGTGCTCAGCAGGTGGTTCAGGCGGTTCTGGCAGGTGGTATCCGTCTGTTCGGGGTGTGGTTCCAGCATCTCATGAACACGTTTGTGGCACGTCTGAGATGTGGTTCCAGCCGGCCCGACAGGTGTTTCCGCAGTGTCCGCCAAGCGGTTCTGGCGTAGTTGGCAGGTGATTTTGGCATGACTGGCAGGTGGTTCCAGCAAGCCTGGCAGGTGATTCCAAAGTGTTCACCAACTGGTTGTGGCGTAGCCGGCAGGCGATTTTTGCGTGATCGGCAGGTGGTTCTGGCGAGTCAAGCAGGTGGTTCCCGAGTGCTCGGCTGGTGCTTCCGGGGTCATTGGCACGGGGTTCTGGCATGTCCGAGAGGAGGTTCCTGCATGCCCGGCAAGTGACTCCGGAGTGTTCGCCAAGTGGTTCTGGCATAGTCGGCAGGTGATTTTGGCATATCCGGCAGGTGGTTCAGGCGAGTTGAGCAGGTGGTTCCAACGTGCTTGGCAGGTGCTTCCGGCGTCTCCGGCACGTGTTTCTGGCACATCTGACAGTTGGTTCCTGCATGCCCGAAAGGTGATTCCGGTCTGTCCGGTAGGTGGTTCCAGCCTGCACGGCATGTGGTTCTGGTACGTCTCAGAGGTGGTTGCGCATGCCCAACAGGTGATTCCGGACTGTCCGCCACATGGTTGTGGCACGTCTGAGAGGTGGTTCCGGCATGCCCGGCAGGTCATCCCAGAGAGTCCTCCAAGTGGTTCTGGCATAACACGCAGGTGATTTTGGCGTGTCCGGCAGGTGTTTCTGGCGAGTCGAGCAGGTGGCTCCGGCATGCTCGGCAGGTGCTTCCGGCGTCTCCGGCACTTGGTTCTGGTGTGTCTGAGAGCTGGTTCCGGCATGTTTGGCAGATGATTCCGGAGTGTCCGCCAAGTGGTTCTGGCATACCCGGCTGGTGATTTGGGCATGTCAGGTAGGTGGTTCCGGCGAGTCGAGCAGGTGGCTCCGGCGTGCTCGGCAGGTTGTTCAGACGGGTCTGGCAGGTGTTTTCCGTCTGTTCGGGGTGTGGTTCCAGCATCTCATGCACATGGTTCTGGCACGTCTGAGATGTGGTTCCGGCCGGCCCGACAGGTGTTTCCACAGTGTCCGCCAAGTGGTACTGGCGTAGTTGGCAGGTGATTTTGGCATGACCGGCAGGTGGTTCCAGCAAGCCCGGCAGGTGATTCCGAAGTGTTCCCCAACTGGTTGTGGCGTAGCCGGCAGGTGATTTTTGCGTGTCCGGCAGGTGGTTCTGGCGAGTCGAGCAGGTGGTTCCGGCGTGCTCGGCAGGTGCTTCCGGGGTCATTGGCACGTGGTTCTGGCATATCTGAGAGGTGGTTCCGGCATGCCCGGCAGGTGATTCCGGAGTGTTCGCCAAGCGTTTCCGGGGTAGCCGGCAGGTGATTTTGCATGTCCAGCGGTCGTTCCGGCGGGTCGAGCCGGTGGTTCCGGCGTGTCCGGCAGGTGGTTCCGGTCTGTCCGGCAGGTGGTTCTGTGGTGTCCGGCACGAGGTTCAGTCTGAGAGGCTGTGCCGGCATGCCCCTCACGTGATTCCGGCTTGTCCCCGAAGTGGTGCTGGTGTAGCGGGCAGGTGATTTTGGCGTGTCCGGCAGGTGGTTCAGGCGAGTTGAGCAGGTGGTTGCGACGTGCTCGGCAGGTGCTTCCGGCGTCTCCGGCACGTGTTTCTGGCACATCTGACTGGTGGTTCCGGCATGCCCAAAAGTTGATTCCGGTCTGTCCGGTAGGTGGTTCCGGCGTGCACGGCACGTGGTTCTGGTACGTCTCAGAGGTGGTTGCGTATGCCCAACAGGTGATTCCGGACTGTCCGCCACGTGCTTCTGGCACGTCTGAGAGGTGGTTCCAACATGCCCGGCAGGTCATTTCGGAGAGTCGGCCAAGTGGTTCTTGCGTAGCCCGCAGGTGATTTTGGCGTGTCCGGCAGGTGGTTCCGCCGTGCTCGGCAGGTGGTTCAGGCATGGCCGTCACGTGGTTCCAGTCTGTCCAGGACGTGTTTCCAGCTTCTCCGGCAGGTGGTTCTGGTACGTCTGAGAGGTGGTTCCGCCATGGCTGGCAGGTGATCCCGGACTGTCCCCCAGGTGGTTCTGGCATAGCCAGCAGTTGATATTGGCCTGTCCGGCAGGTGGTTCCAGCGAGTCGAACAGGTGGCTCCGGCGTTCTCGGCAGGTGGTTCCGGTCTGTCCGGTAGGTGTTTCCGGCGTGTCTGGCACGTGCTTCCGGCACGTCTGAGAGGTGGTTCCGGCATGCGCGGCAGGTGATTCCGTAGTGTCCGCCAGGTGGTTCTGGCGTACCCGGCAGGTGATTTTGGCGTGTCCGGCAGGTGTTTCTGGCGAGTCGAGCAGGTGGCTCCGGCATGCTCGGCAGGTGCTTCCGGCGTCTCCGGCACTTGGTTCTGGTGTGTCTGAGAGCTGGTTCCGGCATGTCCGGCAGATGATTCCGGAGTGTCCGCCAAGTGGTTCTGGCATACCCGGCAGGTGATTTTGGCGTGTCAGGGAGGTGGTACCGGTGAGTCGAGCAGGTGTTTCCGGCGTGCTCAGCAGGTGGTTCAGGCGGTTCTGGCAGGTGGTATCCGTCTGTTCGGGGTGTGGTTCCAGCATCTCATGAACACGTTTGTGGCACTTCTGAGATGTGGTTCCAGCCGGCCCGACAGGTGTTTCCGCAGTGTCCGCCAAGCGGTTCTGGCGTAGTTGGCAGGTGATTTTGGCATGACTGGCAGGTGGTTCCAGCAAGCCTGGCAGGTGATTCCAAAGTCTACACCAACTGGTTGTGGGGTAGCCGGCAGGTGATTTTTGCGTGATCGGCAGGTGGTTCTGGCGAGTCGAGCATATGGTTCCGGCGTGCTCGGCTGGTGCTTCCGGGGTCATTGCCACGGGGTTCTGGCATGTATGAGAGGTGGTTCCTGCATGCCCGGCAAGTGATTCCGGAGTGTTCGCCAAGTGGTTCTGGCATAGTCAGCAGGTGATTTTGGCATGTCCGGCAGGTGGTTCAGGCGAGTTGAGCAGGTGGTTCCAACGTGCTTGGCAGGTGCTTCCGGCGTCTCCGGCACGTGTTTCTGGCACCTCTGACAGGTGGTTCCGGCATGCCCGAAAGGTGATTCCGGTCTGTCCGGTAGGTGGTTCCAGCCTGCACGGCATGTGGTTCTGGTACGTCTCAGAGGTGGTTGCGCATGCCCAACAGGTGATTCCGGACTGTCCGCCACATGGTTCTGGCACGTCTGAGAGGTGGTTCCGGCATGCCCGGCAGGTCATCCCAGAGAGTCCTCCAAGTGGTTCTGGCATAACACGCAGGTGATTTTGGCGTGTCTGGCAGGTTGTTCCGTTGTGCTTGGCAGGTGGTTCAGGCTTGGCCGGCAGGTGGTTCCAGACTGTCCAGGACGTGTTTCCAGCTTCTCCGGCAGGTGGTTCTGGTACGTCGGAGAGGTGGTTCCGCCATGGCTGGCAGGCGATTCTGGACCATCCCCCAGGTGGTTCTGGCATAGCCAGCAGTTGATATTGGCCTGTCCGGCAGGTGGTTCCAGCGAGTCGAACAGGTGGCTCCGGCGTGCTCGGCAGGTGGTTCCGGTCTGTCCGGTAGGTGATTCTGGCGTGTCCGGCACGTGCTTCCGGCACGTCTGAGAGGAGGTTCCGGCATGCGCGACAGGTGATTTCGGAGTGTCCGCCAGGTGGTTCTGGCGTACCCGGCAGGTGATTTTGGCGTGTCCGGCAGGTGTTTCTGGCGAGTCGAGCAGGTGGCTCCGGCATGCTCGGCAGGTGCTTCCGGCGTCTCCGGCACTTGGTTCTGGTGTGTCTGAGAGCTGGTTCCGGCATGTCCGGCAGATGATTCCGGAGTGTCCGCCAAGTGGTTCTGGCATACCCAGCAGGTGATTTTGGCGTGTCAGGTAGGTGGTACCGGTGAGTCGAGCAGGTGGTTCCGGCGTGCTCAGCAGGTGGTTCAGGCGGTTCTGGCAGGTGGTATCCGTCTGTTCGGGGTGTGGTTCCAGCATCTCATGAACACGTTTCTGGCACGTCTGAGATGTGGTTCCAGCCGGCCCGACAGGTGTTTCCGCAGTGTCCGCCAAGCGGTTCTGGCGTAGTTGGCAGGTGATTTTGGCATGACTGGCAGGTGGTTCCAGCAAGCCTGGCATGTGATTCCAAAGTGTTCACCAACTGGTTGTGGCGTAGCCGGCAGGCGATTTTTGCGTGATCGGCAGGTGGTTCTGGCGAGTCAAGCAGGTGGTTCCCGCGTGCTCGGCTGATGCTTCCGGGGTCATTGGCACGGGGTTCTGGCATGTCCGAGAGGAGGTTCCTGCATGCCCGGCAAGTGACTCCGGAGTGTTCGCCAAGTGGTTCTGGCATAGTCGGCAGGTGATTTTGGCATATCCGGCAGGTGGTTCAGGCGAGTTGAGCAGGTGGTTCCAACGTGCTTGGCAGGTGCTTCCGGCGTCTCCGGCACGTGTTTCTGGCACATCTGACAGTTGGTTCCTGCATGCCCGAAAGGTGATTCCGGTCTGTCCGGTAGGTGGTTCCAGCCTGCACGGCATGTGGTTCTGGTACGTCTCAGAGGTGGTTGCGCATGCCCAACAGGTGATTCCGGACTGTCCGCCACATGGTTCTGGCACGTCTGAGATGTGGTTCCGGCATGCCCGGCAGGTCATCCCAGAGAGTCCTCCAAGTGGTTCTGGCATAACACGCAGGTGATTTTGGCGTGTCCGGCAGGTGTTTCTCGCGAGTCGAGCAGGTGGCTCCGGCATGCTCGGCAGGTGCTTCCGGCGTCTCCGGCACTTGGTTCTGGTGTGTCTGAGAGCTGGTTCCGGCATGTTTGGCAGATGATTCCGGAGTGTCCGCCAAGTGTTTCTGGCATACCCGGCTGTTGATTTGGGCATGTCAGGTAGGTGGTTCCGGCGAGTCGAGCAGGTGGCTCCGGCGTGCTCGGCAGGTTGTTCAGACGGGTCTGGCAGGTGTTTTCCGTCTGTTCGGGGTGTGGTTCCAGCATCTCAAGCACATGGTTCTGGCACGTCTGAGATGTGGTTCCGGCCGGCCCGACAGGTGTTTCCACAGTGTCCACCAAGTGGTACTGGCGTAGTGGGCAGGTGATTTTAGCATGACCGGCAGGTGGTTCCAGCAAGCCCGGCAGGTGATTCCGAAGTGTTCCCCAACTGGTTGTGGCGTAGCCAGCAGGTGATTTTTGCGTGTCCGGCAGGTGGTTCTGGCGAGTCGAGCAGGTGGTTCCGGCGTGCTCGGCAGGTGCTTCCGGGGTCATTGGCACGTGGTTCTGGCATATATGAGAGTTGGTTCCGGCATGCCCGGCAGGTTGATTCCGGAGTGTTCGTGAAGTGTTTCCGGCGTAGCCGGCAGGTGATTTTGGCGTGTCCGGCAGGTGTTTCTGGCGAGTCGAGCAGGTGGCTCCGGCATGCTCGGCAGGTGCTTCCGGCGTCTCCGGCACTTGGTTCTGGTGTGTCTGAGAGCTGGTTCCGGCATGTCCGGCAGATGATTCTGGAGTGTCCGCCAAGTGGTTCTGGCATACCCAGCAGGTGATTTTGGCATGTCAGGGAGGTGGTACCGGTGAGTCGAGTAGGTGGTTCCGGCGTGCTCAGCTGGTTGTTCAGGCGGTTCTGGCAGGTGGTATCCGTCTGTTCGGGGTGTGGTTCCAGCATCTCATGAACACGTTTCTGGTACGTCTGAGATGTGGTTCCAGCCGGCCCGACAGGTGTTTCTGCAGTGTCCGCCAAGCGGTTCTGGCGTAGTTGGCAGGTGATTTTGGCATGACTGGCACGTGGTTCCAGCAAGCCTGGCAGGTGATTCCAAAGTGTTCACCAACTGGTTGTGGCGTAGCCGGCAGGTGATTTTTGCGTGATCGGCAGGTGGTTCTGGCGAGTCGAGCAGGTGGTTCCGGCGTGCTCGGCTGGTGCTTCCGGGGTCATTGGCACGGGGTTCTGGCATGTCTGAGAGGTGGTTCCTGCATGCCCGGCAAGTGATTCCGGAGTGTTCGCCAAGTGGTTCTGGCATAGTCGGCAGGTGATTTTGGCATGTCCGGCAGGTGGTTCAGGCGAGTTGAGCAGGTGGTTCCAACGTGCCTGGCAGGTGCTTCCGGCGTCTCCGGCACGTGTTTCTGGCACATCTGACAGGTGGTTCCGGCATGCCCGAAAGGTGATTCCGGTCTGTCCGGTAGGTGGTTCCAGCCTGCACGGCATGTGGTTCTGGTACGTCTCAGAGGTGGTTGCGCATGCCCAACAGGTGATTCCGGACTGTCCGCCACATGGTTCTGGCACGTCTGAGAGGTGGTTCCGGCATGCCTGGCAGGTCATCCCAGAGAGTCCTCCAAGTGGTTCTGGCATAACACGCAGGTGATTTTGGCGTGTCTGGCAGGTTGTTCCGTTGTGCTTGGCAGGTGGTTCAGGCTTGGCCGGCAGGTGGTTCCAGACTGTCCAGGACGTGTTTCCAGCTTCTCCGGCAGGCGGTTCTCGTACGTCTGAGAGGTGGTTCCGCCATGGCTGGCAGGCGATCCGGACCGTTCCCCAGGTGGTTCTGGCATAGCCAGCAGTTGATATTGGCCTGTCCGGAAGGTGGTTCCAGCGAGTCGAACAGGTGGCTCCGGCATGCTAGGCAGGAGCTTCCGGCGTCTCCGGCACGTGGTTCTGGTGTGTCTGAGAGCTGGTTCCGGCATGTCCGGCAGATGATTCCGGAGTGTCCGCCAAGTGGTTCTGGCATACCCGGCTGGTGATTTGGGCATGTCAGGTAGGTGGTTCCGGCGAGTCGAGCAGGTGGCTCCGGCGTGCTCGGCAGGTTGTTCAGACGGGTCTGGCAGGTGTTTTCCGTCTGTTCGGGGTGTGGTTCCAGCATCCCATGCACATGGTTCTGGCACGTCTGAGATGTGGTTCCGGCCGGCCCGACAGGTGTTTCCACAGTGTCCGCCAAGTGGTACTGGCGTAGTTGGCAGGTGATTTTGGCATGACCGGCAGGTGGTTCCAGCAAGCCCGGCAGGTGATTCCGAAGTGTTCCCCAACTGGTTGTGGCGTAGCCGGCAGGTGATTTTTGCGTGTCCGGCAGGTGGTTCTGGCGAGTCGAGCAGGTGGTTCCGGCGTGCTCGGCAGGTGCTTCCGGGGTCATTGGCACGTGGTTCTGGCATATCTGAGAGGTGGTTCCGGCATGCCCGGCAGGTGATTCCGGAGTGTTCGCCAAGCGTTTCCGGCGTAGCCGGCAGGTGATTTTGCATGTCCAGCGGTCGTTCCGGCGGGTCGAGCCGGTGGTTCCGGCGTGTCCGGGAGGTGGTTCCGGTCTGTCCGGCAGGTGGTTCCGTGGTGTCCGGCACGAGGTTCAGTCTGAGAGGCTGTGCCGGCATGCCCCTCACGTGATTCCGGCTTGTCCCCGAAGTGGTGCTGGTGTAGCGGGCAGGTGATTTTGGCGTGTCCGGCAGGTGGTTCAGGCGAGTTGAGCAGGTGGTTGCGACGTGCTCGGCAGGTGCTTCCGGCGTCTCCGGCACGTGTTTCTGGCACATCTGACTGGTGGTTCCGGCATGCCCAAAAGTTGATTCCGGTCTGTCCGGTAGGTGGTTCCGGCGTGCACGGCACGTGGTTCTGGTACGTCTCAGAGGTGGTTGCGTATGCCCAACAGGTGATTCCGGACTGTCCGCCACGTGCTTCTGGCACGTCTGAGAGGTGGTTCCAACATGCCCGGCAGGTCATTTCGGAGAGTCGGCCAAGTGGTTCTTGCGTAGCCCGCAGGTGATTTTGGCGTGTCCGGCAGGTGGTTCCGCCGTGCTCGGCAGGTGGTTCAGGCATGGCCGTCACGTGGTTCCAGTCTGTCCAGGACGTGTTTCCAGCTTCTCCGGCAGGTGGTTCTGGTACGTCTGAGAGGTGGTTCCGCCATGGCTGGCAGGTGATCCCGGACTGTCCCCCAGGTGGTTCTGGCATAGCCAGCAGTTGATATTGGCCTGTCCGGCAGGTGGTTCCAGCGAGTCAAACAGGTGGCTCCGGCGTTCTCGGCAGGTGGTTCCGGTCTGTCCGGTAGGTGTTTCCGGCGTGTCTGGCACGTGCTTCCGGCACGTCTGAGAGGTGGTTCCGGCATGCGCGGCAGGTGATTCCGTAGTGTCCGCCAGGTGGTTCTGGCGTACCCGGCAGGTGATTTTGGCGTGTCCGGCAGGTGTTTCTGGCGAGTCGAGCAGGTGGCTCCGGCCTGCTCGGCAGGTGCTTCCGGCGTCTCCGGCACTTGGTTCTGGTGTGTCTGAGAGCTGGTTCCGGCATGTCCGGCAGATGATTCCGGAGTGTCCGCCAAGTGGTTCTGGCATACCCGGCAGGTGATTTTGGCGTGTCAGGGAGGTGGTACCGGTGAGTCGAGCAGGTGTTTCCGGCGTGCTCAGCAGGTGGTTCAGGCGGTTCTGGCAGGTGGTATCCGTCTGTTCGGGGTGTGGTTCCAGCATCTCATGAACACGTTTGTGGCACGTCTGAGATGTGGTTCCAGCCGGCCCGACAGGTGTTTCCGCAGTGTCCGCCAAGCGGTTCTGGCGTAGTTGGCAGGTGATTTTGGCATGACTGGCAGGTGGTTCCAGCAAGCCTGGCAGGTGATTCCAAAGTGTTCACCAACTGGTTGTGGGGTAGCCGGCAGGTGATTTTTGCGTGATCGGCAGGTGGTTCTGGCGAGTCGAGCAGGTGGTTCCGGCGTGCTCGGCTGGTGCTTCCGGGGTCATTGCCACGGGGTTCTGGCATGTATGAGAGGTGGTTCCTGCATGCCCGGCAAGTGATTCCGGAGTGTTCGCCAAGTGGTTCTGGCATAGTCGGCAGGTGATTTTGGCATGTCCGGCAGGTGGTTCAGGCGAGTTGAGCAGGTGGTTCCAACGTGCTAGGCAGGTGCTTCTGGCGTCTCCGGCACGTGTTTCTGGCACCTCTGACAGGTGGTTCCGGCATGCCCGAAAGGTGATTCCGGTCTGTCCGGTAGGTGGTTCCAGCCTGCACGGCATGTGGTTCTGGTACGTCTCAGAGGTGCTTGCGCATGCCCAACAGGTGATTCCGGACTGTCCGCCACATGGTTCTGGCACGTCTGAGAGGTGGTTCCGGCATGCCCGGCAGGTCATCCCAGAGAGTCCTCCAAGTGGTTCTGGCATAACACGCAGGTGATTTTGGCGTGTCTGGCAGGTTGTTCCGTTGTGCTTGGCAGGTGGTTCAGGCTTGGCCGGCAGGTGGTTCCAGACTGTCCAGGACGTGTTTCCAGCTTCTCCGGCAGGCGGTTCTCGTACGTCTGAGAGGTGGTTCCGCCATGGCTGGCAGGCGATCCGGACCGTTCCCCAGGTGGTTCTGGCATAGCCAGCAGTTGATATTGGCCTGTCCGGAAGGTGGTTCCAGCGAGTCGAACAGGTGGCTCCGGCATGCTACGCAGGAGCTTCCGGCGTCTCCGGCACGTGGTTCTGGTGTGTCTGAGAGCTGGTTCCGGCATGTCCGGCAGATGATTCCGGAGTGTCCGCCAAGTGGTTCTGGCATACCCGGCTGGTGATTTGGGCATGTCAGGTAGGTGGTTCCGGCGAGTCGAGCAGGTGGCTCCGGCGTGCTCGGCAGGTTGTTCAGACGGGTCTGGCAGGTGTTTTCCGTCTGTTCGGGGTGTGGTTCCAGCATCTCATGCACATGGTTCTGGCACGTCTGAGATGTGGTTCCGGCCGGCCCGACAGGTGTTTCCACAGTGTCCGCCAAGTGGTACTGGCGTAGTTGGCAGGTGATTTTGGCATGACCGGCAGGTGGTTCCAGCAAGCCCGGCAGGTGATTCCGAAGTGTTCCCCAACTGGTTGTGGCGTAGCCGGCAGGTGATTTTTGCGTGTCCGGCAGGTGGTTCTGGCGAGTCGAGCAGGTGGTTCCGGCGTGCTCGGCAGGTGCTTCCGGGGTCATTGGCACGTGGTTCTGGCATATCTGAGAGGTGGTTCCGGCATGCCCGGCAGGTGATTCCGGAGTGTTCGCCAAGTGTTTCCGGCGTAGCCGGCAGGTGAGTTTGCATGTCCAGCGGTCGTTCCGGCGGGTCGAGCCGGTGGTTCCGGCGTGTCCGGCAGGTGGTTCCGGTCTGTCCGGCAGATGGTTCTGTGGTGTCCGGCACGAGGTTCAGTCTGAGAGGCTGTGTCGGCATGCCCCTCACGTGATTCCGGCTTGTCCCCGAAGTGGTGCTGGTGTAGCGGGCAGGTGATTTTGGCGTGTCCGGCAGGTGGTTCAGGCGAGTTGAGCAGGTGGTTGCGACGTGCTCGGCAGGTGCTTCCGGCGTCTCCGGCATGGGTTTCTGGCAAATCTGACTGGTGGTTCCGGCATGCCCAAAAGTTGATTCCGGTCTGTCCGGTAGGTGGTTCCGGCGTGCACGGCACGTGGTTCCGGTACGTGTCAGAGGTGGTTGCGTATGCCCAACAGGTGATTCCGGACTGTCCGCCACGTGCTTCTGGCACGTCTGAGAGGTGGTTCCAACATGCCCGGCAGGTCATTTCGGAGAGTCGTCCAAGTGGTTCTGGCATAGCCCACAGGTGATTTTGGCGTGTCCGGCAGGTGGTTCCGCCGTGCTCGGCAGGTGGTTCAGGCATGGCCGTCACGTGGTTCCAGTCTGTCCAGGACGTGTTTCCAGCTTCTCCGGCAGGTGGTTCTGGTACGTCTGAGAGGTGGTTCCGCCATGGCTGGCAGGTGATCCCGGACTGTCCCCCAGGTGGTTCTGGCATAGCCAGCAGTTGATATTGGCCTGTCCGGCAGGTGGTTCCAGCGAGTCGAACAGGTGGCTCCGGCGTTCTTGGCAGGTGGTTCCGGTCTGTCCGGTAGGTGTTTCCGGCGTGTCTGGCACGTGATTCCGGCATGCGCGGCAGGTGATTCCGTAGTGTCCGCCAGGTGGTTCTGGCATACCCGGCAGGTGATTTTGGCGTGTCCGGCAGGTGTTTCTGGCGAGTCGAGCAGGTGGCTCCGGCATGCTCGGCAGGTGCTTCCGGCGTCTCCGGCACTTGGTTCTGGTGTGTCTGAGAGCTGGTTCCGGCATGTCCGGCAGATGATTCCGGAGTGTCCGCCAAGTGGTTCTGGCATACCCAGCAGGTGATTTTGGCGTGTCAGGGAGGTGGTACCGGTGAGTCGAGCAGGTGGTTCCGGCGTGCTCGGCAGGTGGTTCAGGCGGTTCTGGCAGGTGGTATCCGTCTGTTCGGGGTGTGGTTCCAGCATCTCATGAACACGTTTCTGGCACGTCTGAGATGTGGTTCCAGCCGGCCCGACAGGTGTTTCCGCAGTGTCCGCCAAGCGGTTCTGGCGTAGTTGGCAGGTGATTGTGGCATGACTGGCAGGTGGTTCCAGCAAGCCTGGCAGGTGATTCCAAAGTGTTCACCAACTGGTTGTGGCGTAGCCGGCAGGTGATTTTTGCGTGATCGGCAGGTGGTTCTGGCGAGTCGAGCAGGTGGTTCCGGCGTGCTCGGCTGGTGCTTCCGGGGTCATTGGCACGGGGTTCTGGCATGTCTGAGAGGTGGTTCCTGCATGCCCGGCAAGTGATTCCGGAGTGTTCGCCAAGTGGTTCTGGCATAGTCGGCAGGTGATTTTGGCATGTCCGGCAGGTGGTTCAGGCGAGTTGAGCAGGTGGTTCCAACGTGCTTGGCAGGTGCTTCCGGCGTCTCCGGCACGTGTTTCTGGCACATCTGACAGGTGGTTCCGGCATGCCCGAAAGGTGATTCCGGTCTGTCCGGTAGGTGGTTCCAGCCTGCACGGCATGTGGTTCTGGTACGTCTCAGAGGTGGTTGCGCATGCCCAACAGGTGATTCCGGACTGTCCGCCACATGGTTCTGGCACGTCTGAGAGGTGGTTCCGGCATGCCCGGCAGGTCATCCCAGAGAGTCCTCCAAGTGGTTCTGGCATAACACGCAGGTGATTTTGGCGTGTCTGGCAGGTTGTTCCGTTGTGCTTGGCAGGTGGTTCAGGCTTGGCCGGCAGGTGGTTCCAGACTGTCCAGGACGTGTTTCCAGCTTCTCCGGCAGGTGGTTCTGGTACGTCTGAGAGGTGGTTCCGCCATGGCTGGCAGGTGATTCCGGACCGTCCCCCAGGTGGTTCTGGCATAGCCAGCAGTTGATATTGGCCTGTCCGGCAGGTGGTTCCAGCGAGTCGAACAGGTGGCTCCGGCGTGCTCGGCAGGTGGTTCCGGTCTGTCCAGTAGGTGATTCCGGCGTGTCCGGCACGTGCTTCCGGCAGGTCTGAGAGGTGGTTCCGGCATGCGCGACAGGTGATTTCGGAGTGTCCGCCAGGTGGTTCTGGCGTACCCGGCAGGTGATTTTGGCGTGTCCGGCAGGTGTTTCTGGCGAGTCGAGCAGGTGGCTCCGGCATGCTCGGCAGGTGCTTCCGGCGTCTCCGGCACTTGGTTCTGGTGTGTCTGAGAGCTGGTTCCGGCACGTCCGGCAGATGATTCCGGAGTGTCCGCCAAGTGGTTCTGGCATACCCAGCAGGTGATTTTGGCGTGTCAGGGAGGTGGTACCGGTGAGTCGAGCAGGTGGTTCCGGCGTGCTCGGCAGGTGGTTCAGGCGGTTCTGGCAGGTGGTATCCGTCTGTTCGGGGTGTGGTTCCAGCATCTCATGAACACGTTTCTGGCACGTCTGAGATGTGGTTCCAGCCGGCCCGACAGGTGTTTCCGCAGTGTCCGCCAAGCGGTTCTGGCGTAGTTGGCAGGTGATTGTGGCATGACTGGCAGGTGGTTCCAGCAAGCCTGGCAGGTGATTCCAAAGTGTTCACCAACTGGTTGTGGCGTAGCCGGCAGGTGATTTTTGCGTGATCGGCAGGTGGTTCTGGCGAGTCGAGCAGGTGGTTCCGGCGTGCTCGGCTGGTGCTTCCGGGGTCATTGGCACGGGGTTCTGGCATGTCTGAGAGGTGGTTCCTGCATGCCCGGCAAGTGATTCCGGAGTGTTCGCCAAGTGGTTCTGGCATAGTCGGCAGGTGATTTTGGCATGTCCGGCAGGTGGTTCAGGCGAGTTGAGCAGGTGGTTCCAACGTGCTTGGCAGGTGCTTCCGGCGTCTCCGGCACGTGTTTCTGGCACATCTGACAGGTGGTTCCGGCATGCCCGAAAGGTGATTCCGGTCTGTCCGGTAGGTGGTTCCAGCCTGCACGGCATGTGGTTCTGGTACGTCTCAGAGGTGGTTGCGCACGCGCAACAGGTGATTCCGGACTGTCCGCCACATGGTTCTGGCACGTCTGAGAGGTGGTTCCGGCATGCCCGGCATGTCATCCCAGAGAGTCCTCCAAGTGGTTCTGGCATAACACGCAGGTGATTTTGGCGTGTCTGGCAGGTTGTTCCGTTGTGCTTGGCAGGTGGTTCAGGCTTGGCCGGCAGGTGGTTCCAGACTGTCCAGGACGTGTTTCCAGCTTCTCCGGCAGGTGGTTCTGGTACGTCTGAGAGGTGGTTCCGCCATGGCTGGCAGGTGATTCCGGACCGTCCCCCAGGTGGTTCTGGCATAGCCAGCAGTTGATATTGGCCTGTCCGGCAGGTGCTTCCAGCGAGTCGAACAGGTGGCTCCGGCGTGCTCGGCAGGTGGTTCCGGTCTGTCCGGTAGGTGATTCCGGCGTGTCCGGCACGTGCTTCCGGCACGTCTGAGAGGTGGTTCCGGCATGCGCGACAGGTGATTTCGGAGTGTCCGCCAGGTGGTTCTGGCGTACCCGGCAGGTGATTTTGGCGTGTCCGGCAGGTGTTTCTGGCGAGTCGAGCAGGTGGCTCCGGCATGCTCGGCAGGTGCTTCCGGCGTCTCCGGCACGTGGTTCTGGTGTGTCTGAGAGCTGGTTCCGGCATGTCCGGCAGATGATTCCGGAGTGTCCGCCAAGTGGTTCTGGCATACCCGGCTGGTGATTTGGGCATGTCAGGTAGGTGGTTCCGGCGAGTCGAGCAGGTGGCTCCGGCGTGCTCGGCAGGTTGTTCAGAGGGGTCTGGCAGGTGTTTTCCGTCTGTTCGGGGTGTGGTTCCAGCATCTCATGCACATGGTTGTGGCACGTCTGAGATGTGGTTCCGGCCGGCCCGACAGGTGTTTCCACAGTGTCCGCCAAGTGGTACTGGCGTAGTTGGCAGGTGATTTTGGCATGACCGGCAGGTGGTTCCAGCAAGCCCGGCAGGTGATTCCGAAGTGTTCCCCAACTGGTTGTGGCGTAGCCGGCAGGTGATTTTTGCGTGTCCGGCAGGTGGTTCTGGCGAGTCGAGCAGGTGGTTCCGGCGTGCTCGGCAGGTGCTTCCGGGGTCATTGGCACGTGGTTCTGGCATATCTGAGAGGTGGTTCCGGCATGCCCGGCAGGTGATTCCAGAGTGTTCGCCAAGTGTTTCCGGCGTAGCCGGCAGGTGAGTTTGCATGTCCAGCGGTCGTTCCGGCGGGTCGAGCCGGTGGTTCCGGCGTGTCCGGCAGGTGGTTCCGGTCTGTCCGGCAGGTGGTTCTGTGGTGTCCGGCACGAGGTTCAGTCTGAGAGGCTGTGCCGGCATGCCCCTCACGTGATTCCGGCTTGTCCCCGAAGTGGTGCTGGTGTAGCGGGCAGGTGATTTTGGCGTGTCCGGCAGGTGGTTCAGGCGAGTTGAGCAGGTGGTTGCGACGTGCTCGGCAGGTGGTTCAGTCATGGCCGTCACGTGGTTCCAGTCTGTCCAGGACGTGTTTCCAGCTTCTCCGGCAGGTGGTTCTGGTACGTCTGAGAGGTGGTTCCGCCATGGCTGGCAGGTGATTCCGGACCGTCCCCCAGGTGCTTCTGGCATAGCCAGCAGTTGATATTGGCCTGTCCGGCAGGTGGTTCCAGCGAGTCGAACAGGTGGCTCCGGCGTTCTTGGCAGGTGGTTCCGGTCTGTCCGGTAGGTGTTTCCGGCGTGTCTGGCACGTGCTTCCGGCATGCGCGGCAGGTGAATCCGTAGTGTCCGCCAGGTGGTTCTGGCATACCCGGCAGGTGATTTTGGCGTGTCCGGCAGGTGTTTCTGGCGAGTCGAGCAGGTGGCTCCGGCATGCTCGGCAGGTGCTTCCGGCGTCTCCGGCACTTGGTTCTGGTGTGTCTGAGAGCTGGTTCCGGCATGTCCGGCAGATGATTCCGGAGTGTCCGCCAAGTGGTTCTGGCATACCCAGCAGGTGATTTTGGCGTGTCAGGGAGGTGGTACCGGTGAGTCGAGCAGGTGGTTCCGGCGTGCTCGGCAGGTGGTTCAGGCGGTTCTGGCAGGTGGTATCCGTCTGTTCGGGGTGTGGTTCCAGCATCTCATGAACACGTTTCTGGCACGTCTGAGATGTGGTTCCAGCCGGCCCGACAGGTGTTTCCGCAGTGTCCGCCAAGCGGTTCTGGCGTAGTTGGCAGGTGATTGTGGCATGACTGGCAGGTGGTTCCAGCAAGCCTGGCAGGTGATTCCAAAGTGTTCACCAACTGGTTGTGGCGTAGCCGGCAGGTGATTTTTGCGTGATCGGCAGGTGGTTCTGGCGAGTCGAGCAGGTGGTTCCGGCGTGCTCGGCTGGTGCTTCCGGGGTCATTGGCACGGGGTTCTGGCATGTCTGAGAGGTGGTTCCTGCATGCCCGGCAAGTGATTCCGGAGTGTTCGCCAAGTGGTTCTGGCATAGTCGGCAGGTGATTTTGGCATGTCCGGCTGGTGGTTCAGGTGAGTTGAGCAGGTGGTTCCAACGTGCTTGGCAGGTGCTTCCGGCGTCTCCGGCACGTGTTTCTGGCACATCTGACAGGTGGCTCCGGCATGCCCGAAAGGTGATTCCGGTCTGTCCGGTAGGTGGTTCCAGCCTGCACGGCATGTGGTTCTGGTACGTCTCAGAGGTGGTTGCGCATGCCCAACAGGTGATTCCGGACTGTCCGCCACATGGTTCTGGCACGTCTGAGAGGTGGTTCCGGCATGCCCGGCAGGTCATCCCAGAGAGTCCTCCAAAAGGTTCTGGCATAACACGCAGGTGATTTTGGCGTGTCTGGCAGGTTGTTCCGTTGTGCTTGGCAGGTGGTTCAGGCTTGGCCGGCAGGTGGTTCCAGACTGTCCAGGACGTGTTTCCAGCTTCTCCGGCAGGTGGTTCTGGTACGTCTGAGAGGTGGTTCCGCCATGGCTGGCAGGTGATCCCGGACTGTCCCCCAGGTGGTTCTGGCATAGCCAGCAGTTGATATTGGACTCTCCGGCAGGTGGTTCCAGCGAGTCGAACAGGTGGCTCCAGCGTGCTCGGCAGGTGGTTCCGGTCTGTCTGGTAGGTGATTCCGGCGTGTCCGGCACGTGCTTCCGGCACGTCTGAGAGGTGGTTCCGGAATGCGCGACAGGTGATTTCGGAGTGTCCGCCAGGTGGTTCTGGCGTACCCGGCAGGTGATTTTGGCCTGTCCGGCAGGTGTTTCTGGCGAGTCGAGCAGGTGGCTCCGGCATGCTCGGCAGGTGCTTCCGGCGTCTCCGGCACGTGGTTCTGGTGTGTCTGAGAGCTGGTTCCGGCATGTCCGGCAGATGATTCCGGAGTGTCCGCCAAGTGGTTCTGGCATACCCGGCTGGTGATTTGGGCATGTCAGGTAGGTGGTTCCGTCGAGTCGAGCAGGTGGCTCCGGCGTGCTCGGCAGGTTGTTCAGACGGGTCTGGCAGGTGTTTTCCGTCTGTTCGGGGTGTGGTTCCAGCATCTCATGCACATGGTTGTGGCACGTCTGAGATGTGGTTCCGGCCGGCCCGACAGGTGTTTCCACAGTGTCCGCCAAGTGGTACTGGCGTAGTTGGCAGGTGATTTTGGCATGACCGGCAGGTGGTTCCAGCAAGCCCGGCAGGTGATTCCGAAGTGTTCCCCAACTGGTTGTGGCGTAGCCGGCAGGTGATTTTTGCGTGTCCGGCAGGTGGTTCTGGCGAGTCGAGCAGGTGGTTCCGGCGTGCTCGGCAGGTGCTTCCGGGGTCATTGGCACGTGGTTCTGGCATATCTGAGAGGTGGTTCCGGCATGCCCGGCAGGTTATTCCGGAGTGTTCGCCAAGTGTTTGCGGCGTAGCCGGCAGGTGATTTTGCATGTCCAGCGGTCGTTCCGGCGGGTCGAGCCGGTGGTTCCGGCGTGTCCGGGAGGTGGTTCCGGTCTGTCCGGCAGGTGGTTCTGTGGTGTCCGGCACGAGGTTCAGTCTGAGAGGCTGTGCCGGCATGCCCCTCACGTGATTCCGGCTTGTCCCCGAAGTGGTGCTGTTGTAGCGGGCAGGTGATTTTGGCGTGTCCGGCAGGTGGTTCAGGCGAGTTGAGCAGGTGGTTGCGACATGCTCGGCAGGTGCTTCCGGCGTCTCCAGCACGTGTTTCTGGCACATCTGACTGGTGGTTCCGGCATGCCCAAAAGTTGATTCCGGTCTGTCCGGTAGGTGGTTCCGGCGTGCACGGCACGTGGTTCTGGTACGTCTCAGAGGTGGTTGCGTATGCCCAACAGGTGATTCCGGACTGTCCGCCACGTGCTTCTGGCACGTCTGAGAGGTGGTTCCAACATGCCCGGCAGGTCATTTCGGAGAGTCGTCCAAGTGGTTCTGGCGTAGCCCGCAGGTGATTTTGGCGTGTCCGGCAGGTGGTTCCGCCGTGCTCGGCAGGTGGTTCAGGCATGGCCGTCACGTGGTTCCAGTCTGTCCAGGACGTGTTTCCAGCTTCTCCGGCAGGTGGTTCTGGTACGTCTGAGAGGTGGTTCCGCCATGGCTGGCAGGTGATCCCGGACTGTCCCCCAGGTGGTT